>NC_079196.1:3788167-4000667 GCF_029499605.1 Hyla sarda | reverse complement strand
AGAAACACTTCTTGAGTTTGGTCTTCTGCCAGGCTGGGAGGAGACCAAGCTCACTGTATTAATTGTGGCAGGGAACAGAACAGAGCCACCTAGTGGCCGTTTTTACTATTACATTTTAAACATATTTATGTTAATAATTTTAAAAGCAAGTGAATGGGAACATGTCTGCTAATTACACAAGGAACACTATATTAAAAGTTTTATTTGGTGACAGGTACTCTTTAAGTGTCCAATCCCGTCCTGTATTAGCAGTGTAGTACAGGCCACACCTCTGAGCCCAGCACGTACCACTAGGAATAGAGAAACAGTTTACCTCAAGAGAACTACAAGTTACATAGTGGCAATTCTTAAGTCGGTTGAATTTCTCAAGGACAGTGACAGAGACAAGTTACCAGTTACTTCTTAAAGGGGTACTCCGGCCCTAAGACATCTTATCCCCTAATATGTCTGACCGCGGGGGGTCCCCCCCCCCCCAGCAATCCTGCATTCAGCACCCACCTCGGGGAGCTGCACGGCGCGCTTGCCGAGGTGGGTGCTGAATGCAAGATTGTGGGGGTCCCCAGTGGTCAGACATCTTATCCCCTATCCTTTGGATGGGGGATAAGATTTGTTAGGGCTGGAGAACCCCTTTAACTTCTACAGTGGGGATCAAAAGTTTGGGCACCCCAGGTAAAAATTTGTATTAATGTGCATAAAGAAGGTAAGGTGGAAAAATCTCCAAAAGGCATCAAATTACAGATTAGACATTCTTATATGTCAACAAAAGTTACATTTTATTTCCATCATTTACACTTTCAAAATCAGAGAAAACAAAAAAATGGCATCTGCAAAAGTTTGTGCACCCTGCAGAGTTAATATCTTGTACTGCCCCCTTTGGCAAGTGTCACAGCTTGTAAACGCTTTTTGTAGCCAGCCAAGAGTCTTTCAATTCTTGTTTGAGGTATCTTTGCCCATTCTTCCTTACAAAAGTCTTCCAGTTCTTTGAGATTTCTGGGCTGTCTGTCACGCACTGCTCTTTTAAGGTCTATCCATAGCTTTTCAATTATGTTGAGGTCAGGAGATTGTGAAGGCCATGGCAAAACCTTCAGTTTCTGCCTCTTGATGTAATCCCCCGTGGATTTCGAGGTGTGTTTAGGATCATTATCCATTTGTAGAAGCCATCCTCTCTTTAACTTCAGCTTTTTCACCTATGGCATCAAGTTAGCATCCAAAATTTGCTGAAATTTTATTGAATCAATTTTTCCTTCTACTCGTGAGATGTTCCCTGTGCCACTGGCTGCAATACAACCCCAAAGCATGATTGATCCACCCCCATGCTTAACAGTTGGACAGAGGTTCTTTTCATTAAATTCTGTTCCCCTTCTTCTCCAAACATACCTTTGCTCATTCCGGCCAAAAAGTTCAATTTTAACCTCATTGGTCCACAGAACTTGTTTCCAAAATGCATCAGGCTTGTCTATATGTTCATTTGCAAAGTTCAAACGCTGATTTTTGTGGTGAGGACGTAGAAGAGGTTTTCTTCTGATGACTCTTCCATGAAGACCATATTTGTACAAGTATCTCTTTATAGTGGAATAGTGTACCACAACTCCAGTGTCTGCCAGATCTTTCTGGAGGGATTGTGCAGTCAAACATGGATTTTGAATTGTCTTTCTCACAATCCTGCGGGCTGTTCTGTCAGAAATTTTTCTTGGTCTTCCAGGTCTTGATTTAACTTCCACTGTTCCTGATGACTGCCATTTCTTAATTACATTGCGAACAGAGGATATTGACATCTGAAAACGTTTTGCTATCTTCTTATAGCCTTCTCCAGCTTTGTGAGCGTCAACTATTTTCAGTTTCAGATTTCTATACAACTGCTTAGAAGAACCCATGGTGCTGATTGTTGGGGCAAGGTCAGATGAGTCTAGGTATTTAAAAAAGGTCTTCCCAGATGATGATTGAGAACAATCCATGACACTGGCAGGTCTCAGCTTTGCAAAGGGGGCAGTGCATGCTATAAATTCTGCAGGGTGCCCAAACTTTTGCAGACGCCATTTTTTTGTTTTCTGTTATTTTGAAAGTGTAAATGATGGAAATAAAATGTAACTTTTGGTGACATATTATAAGAATGTCTAATCTGTAATTTGATGCCCTTTGGTGATTTTTCCATCTTTCCTTGGCTTCTTTATGCATTAATACACGTTTTTACCTGGGGTGCCCAAACTTTTGATCCCCACTGTAAAGTGTAACCCAAGTCTGTGTCATTACAAGTGTCTTCTACTGTATTGGATCTGCAACATCAGTAAAGAATGAACTTTTATCCATAAATCCTGGCTTTTGGGGTATTTATTTCCTGGGGAATTGATATGGATAGCTGTTTATTGAAGTAGTGGTTAGTAGAACTGTCATCTAACTACAGGGTTGCTGCACTCCAGCCACCGGACACTACAACCCTCATCCTCTAACACTCATCCTACTTTTTGTAAGAAAATGAGTATGGCTAAAATTGTCGCTTTCGGACCCCTTATATTTTTCCATTTACGCAGATTTATGAGGGTTATTTTTTGCACCGTAATCTGTTGTACTTATCGGTACAATTTTTTTTTATGGGACTTTCTGATCATTTTTTTATTGATTTGTTTTCTGGTATATAAAGGGACCAATTATCAAACATTTGGTATTTTTTTTACATCATTTGTTTATTCCATTCACGTTGTGGTTTTATTAATGTTATATGAGACTCTTTTATATTGCATGCACTGAACAATGCTCTGCCATATACCTACTTTGATGTGCACCATGGGGTCCCCTCTGTGATGTCTGGTTCTGCCAGAACCCGCAGGTTACTTTTATTTGTTTTGGTTGCTGGGTTACGCCTAGCTGTCTGGGCTAGGTCAGCTGACCTCATTGGCTTTTCACCTGAGTAGCTACCTATTTAACCCCTAAAGGACCGGAGCGTTTTTTGCACCTTTGACCACTGTCACTTTAAACATTAATAACTCTGATGCTTTTACTTATCATTCTGATTCCGAGATTGTTTTTTCGTGACATATTCTACTTTAACATGGTGGTAACATTTAGTGGAAATTTACATCCTTTCTTGGTAAAAAATTCCCAAATTTGATGAAAACAATAAAAATTTAGCATTTTTCTAACTTTGAAGCTCTCTGCTTGTAATGAAAATGGATATTCAAAATATATTTTTTTTTATTCACATATACAATATGTCTACTTTATGTTTGCATCATAAAATTGATGAGTTTTTACTTTTGGAAGACACCAGAGGCAATTTTCCAATTTTTCACAACATTTTCAAACTCGATATTTTTCAGGGACCAGTTCAGTTTTGAAGTGGATTTGAAGGGTCTTCATATTAGAAATACCCCATAAAAGACCCCATTATAAAAACTGCACCCCCAAAGTATTCAAAATGACATTCAGTAAATGTTTTAACCCTTTAGGTGTTTCACAGGAATAGCAGTAAAGTGAAGGAGAAAATTCAAAATCTTCATTTTTTACACTCGCATGTTCTTGTAGACCCAATTTTTGAATTTTTGCAAGGGGTAAAAGGACATACCTCAAATGTCTATGTAAAGTGTTCGGCGGGCGCAGTAGAGGGCTCAGAAGGGAAGGAGCGACAAGGGGATTTTGGAGAGAACATTTTTCTGAAATTGGTTAGGAAGCCCCTATGGTACCAGGACAGCAAAAAAAAACCCACATGGCATACCATTTTGGAAACTAGACTACTTGGGGAATGTAACAAGGGGCAAAGTGAACCTTAATACCCCACAGGGGTTTCACGACTTTTGCATATGTAAAAAAAAAATGTACCTAAAATGCTTGGTTTCCCAAAAAATTTACATTTTTAAAAAGGGTAAAAGCAGAAAATACCCCCCAAATTTGTAACACAATTTCTCCCGAGTACGGCGATACCCCATATGTGACCCTAAACTGTTGCCTTGAAATACGACAGGGCTCCAAAGTGAGAGCGCCATGTGCATTTGAGGCCTAAATTAGGGACTTGCATAGGGGTGGACATAGGGGTATTCTACGCCAGTGATTCCCAAACAGGGTGCCTCCAGCTGTTGTAAAAGGCTCCATTTTGGAAACAGTGGCATACCAGACATTTTTCATTTTTATTGGGGAGGGGGGCTGTGTAGGGGTATGTGTATATGTAGTGTTTTTTACTTTTTATTTTATTTTGTGTTAGTGTAGTGTTTTTAGGGTGCAGTCACACGGGCGGGGGTTCACAATAGTTTCTTTGCCGCAGCTCAAACTTGCAGCCGGACACTTACTGTAAACCTCCGCCCATGTGAGTGTACCCTGTACGTTCACATTGGGGGGGGGGGGGGGGGACATCCAGCTGATGTAAAACTGCAACTCCCAGCATGCCCTGACAGACTGTACATGCTGAGAGTTTTAGTTTTGCAACAGCTGTAGGCACACTGGTTGTGTATCACTGAGTTTGTGACCTAACTCAGTGTTTCACAACCAGTGTGCCCCCAGCTGTTGCAAAACTACAACTTCCAGCATGTACGTTGCATGCTGGGAGTTGTAATTTGCAACAGCTGGAGGCACACCGGTCGTGAAACACTGAGTTAAGTAAAAAAAAAACTGAGTTTCACAACCAGTGTGCCTTCAGCTGTTGCAAAACTACAACTCTCAGCAGTCACCGACAGCCAATGGGCATGCTGGGAGTTGTAGTTATTCAACCAGCAGATGCACCACTACAACTCCCAGCATGCACTTTAGCTGTTTGTGCAAGCTGGGAGTTGTAGTTATACAACAGCTGAAGGTACACTTTTCCATAGAAACAATGTGCCTCCAGCTGTTGCAAAACTATAAGTCCCAGCATGCGCATAAGGGAATACTGGGAGTTGTGATGGTCTGCCTCCTGCTGTTGCATAACTACAGCTCCCAGCATGCCCTTTTTGCATGCTGGGAGCTGTTGCTAAGCAACAGCAGGAGGCTGTCACTCACCTCCAACTGCTGCTCCACACCGCCGCTGCAGGTCAGTCCCTCGCCGCAGCCGCTCCTGGGGCCCCGATCCCAACAGGGACGCCGGGGATCGGGGTCCCCAGCTGCCGGGGTCTTCTTCCCGCACCTGATCACGTCCTCCGGAAGAGGGGCGGAGTGGGTTGCGGGAGTGACACGCGCAGCAGGTGCTCTGATTGGTTGGCCAGTAAACCGGCCGACGAATCAGGGCGATCGTGCCACCTCACCCCTGCTGGCTATGGCTGTTCGGGGTCGTCGGAGACAGCCTGTAATTCCGGGTCACCAGATCACTGGAGACCCGATTGACCCGGAATCCACCGCGGATTGCTGGGCTGAATTGTCCAGCGATCTGCGGCCATCGCCGACATGGGGGGACATCATGACCCCCCCTGGGCGATATGCCCCGATGCCTGTTGAACGATTTCAGCAGGCATCCGGCTCCGGTCCCCAACCAGCTAGCCGTGGGGACCGGATTTCCCACGGGCGTATGAATGCGCCCTGTGTCCTTAAGGACTTGGAATGCAAGGCGTATCCATATGCCCTGTGTCCTGGAGAGGTTAAGCCAGCATTAGGCCTTCAGACCTTGCCTGCGAAAGAGCTTACTCCAGAAGCTAGCGTTATTTTTTGAATTTCTGATAATCTGGTATCTCTGACTTCCGGCTTGGCATTCTGACTATTCTCCTTTATTTGTGACTTGGCACCTTTTGACAATTCCTGGTAAGGACTCGGCCAGTGGACTTTGACTATTGTGTGAGTGTGAGTTTAGTTTATTTCTGTTAGGTTAGTTTGTGTGATTCCATATGTGGTGTCGGACAGGGTAATGTGTAACTAACATTATCGTGACGCCAGGGCGTGGTTGACCTATACACCACACAAGGTATGCCAGCTTTACCTGTGCCAGGCATGGGGCAAATAATCACTCAGATGCAAGGTTCCGGTTAACTGGCTTTACTGAGGTTGGAAAGATGGTACAATCTGTTACAGCTCATATTAGCGTGAAGGAGTTGCAGGGTGAACTTAGGGAAGCTTATCGGCTTTCTGAGACTTATAGTTGATTGTGCTGTATATAATTGACTTGACTATATGCAGCCCACGCTATACTTTAGGGACTTGGACTTGACTGACTTGACTGAAGCAATCCCCGAGACTGTAGGCTTACCGCAAGGCTTTGACTTTCACCTGGGTAGTGGGGTTAACTTGAAGTTGATGCGGGGTTGCTTGTCTAGTCCTCACAGACTTCACTCCTCACCAAGAGAGAACTGAACTCTGGCTACAGTATATAAGGGGACAATTTAGAGCCTTCCCATTGGGCAGATAAGTCACATGTTCACCACTGCATACTCCCCAAAACAACATGCTCCTTGACAACAGGTTTCTTAAGGTAACAAGTGCATAGAAAATACAATACATTAACCCTTATGTAACATTACATTATGTAGTGCATTATGGAGAGTTCTAAGGAGAGTGGGCCCAAGACGGACATTGAAACAGCATCTGCCACCCAAGATGGGCAGGAGTACAGAAGAACATGTGATTCTGTACTGGGTCACCACACATATAGTATCCCAACCTCTGTCTGTTTTGTAGTTTATTTTGTTGACAGTGACTTTCAATCACATATTTAGGGAGGAACTGTTACCTTGGTTGTCGATCCGCTATTTAGGGCAGATAGGCAGGGATAGAGGGAGTTGGTGAGATCAGTTTTGCACTCCTTTCCTGCCCATACGTGACACCCCCTGTGTACTAAGACTATAATGGTGGGGGGGGGGCTCTGCTAGATGCATGCTTGGACTGGGGTGCAAACAGTGTGCATGACAAACTATGCTAAGCAAAAAAAGAGCAGGCCACAACTGTATCACGCATGCACACCCAAGAAATATAAATACTGAAATGATGCAGAAGAAAAACTTTTATTAAATAGCCATCACATACAAAAAAAACATGATAAAAACACTAAAAGGTGCCCTGAAACAGGAACAAACACTGGAGGGGGCCAGACACTCTCTCCCTCCTGGAGCATGGAAATACACAATACAATAGAAATCCCAAAGCACCATAAGTGGGGTGAAATGACACTTGTATAAGAAATATTGCACAACAGCAATGCAGAAGTATCACCTGGCTACCTACCTACAGAATAAGCCATAAATATGGGTAACTGGAATAACACCTAGGTAGATAGGTGTGAGAATAAAGTGCATCCTAGTGATGAACAAAAACCAGTGTCACTATGGCAGTCCCTGCATTGTGATATAGGAATATGAATCAATCCGTGCTCCACCAGACCCCACGCGTTCCGTTGCTCAGGGCAGCTTCCTCAGGGGAGTCAATGGTGTTGCTGCTTCAGGGCACCTTTTAATGTTTTTATTATGTTTTTATTTATGTGATGGCTATTTAATAAACATTATTCTTCTGCATTAATTCAGTATTTATATTTCTTGGGTGTGCGTGCGTGATGCACTTGTGTGCTGTTCTTTTTTACTTTGCACCCTTTGTGTACTGACATGTTACCCGTGTACCTGACCTGTTATCTCACAAACAATTAGTCGGTGACTTAAAGTTTCCAACAATGTTTTTAATGCTTCTTCGGCTGAATTCTCATCGTGACACAAGATTCATGAGACGGCGCGGACGCCTCGCTGTGCTGACTCTCCCGCACTTACAAGAAGTTTCCTCTAATATTTCAATTTCTAAGCTAGAAGGGTTTTCTATCCCTATAGGACGCAGAAAAGCAAAACAGATTTATTTTACCTAAAGGACAAACATTCTAAAAAGTTCCCATCTGTATTTCACATGATACAAAGACAAAGGCAAAGTGCTACAACTTAGAGGAAAGTATCACTAAACTTACATAATGGAGGCAATTATATCCGACACAACATATATATTTATATACAGATAATACACATCCTATATTATAACATGTTCTGCTGTGTGGTCACTGTATACAGACATTACATTACTGATCCTGTACTGATCCTGAGTTATATCCGGTATTATACTCCAGAGCTGTACTCACTATTCTGCTGGTGAGGTCACTGTATACAGACATTACATTACTGATCCTGTACTGATCCTGAGTTATATCCTGTATTATACCCCAGAGCTGTACTCACTATTCTGCTGGTGAGGTCACTATGTACATACATTACATTACTGATCCTGTACTGATCCTGAGTTATATCCTGTATTATACCCCAGAGCTGTACTCACTATTCTGCTGGTGAGATCACTGTGTACATACATTACATTACATATCCTGTACTGATCCTGAGTTATATCCTGTATTATACTCCAGAGCTGTACTCACTATTCTGCTGGTGAGATCACTGTGTACATACATTATATTACTTATCCTGTACTGATCCTGAGTTATATCCTGTATTATACTCCAGAGCTGTACTCACTATTCTGCTGGTGAGATCACTGTGTACATACATTATATTACTTATCCTGTACTGATCCTGAGTTATATCCTGTATTATACTCCAGAGCTGTACTCACTATTCTGCTGGTGAGATCACTGTGTACCTACATTACATTACTTATCCTGTACTGATCCTGAGTTATATCCTGTATTATACTCCAGAGCTGTACTCACTATTCTGCTGGTGAGGTCACTGTATACAGACATTACATTACTGATCCTGTACTGATCCTGAGTTATATCCTGTATTATACCCCAGAGCTGTACTCACTATTCTGCTGGTGAGATCACTGTGTACCTACATTACATTACTTATCCTGTACTAATCCTGAGTTACATCCTGTATTATACTCCAGAGCTGTACTCACTATTCTGCTGGTGAGGTCACTGTGTACATACATTACATTACTTATCCTGTACTGATCCTGAGTTATATCCTGTATTATACCCCAGAGCTGCACTCACTATTCTGCTGGTGAGGTCACTGTGTACATACATTACATTACTTATCCTGTACTGATCCTGAGTTATATCCTGTATTATACCCCAGAGCTGTACTCACTATTCTGCTGGTGAGGTCACTGTGTATATACATTACATTACTTATCCTGTACTGATCCTGAGTTATATCCTGTATTATACCCCAGAGCTATACTCACTATTCTGCTGGTGAGGTCACTGTGTACACACATTACTTATCCTGTACTGATCCTGAGTTATATCCTGTATTATACTCCAGAGCTGTACTCACTATTCTGCTGGTGAGGTTACTGTGTACATACATTACATTACTTATCCTGTACTGATCCTGAGTTATATCCTGTATTATACTCCAGAGCTGTACTCACTATTCTGCTGGTGAGGTCACTGTGTACATACATTACATTACTTATCCTGTACTGATCCTGAGTTATATCCTGCATTATACTCCCGAGCTGCACTCACTATTCTGCTGGTGAGGTCACTGTGTACATACATTACATTACTTATCCTGTACTGATCCTGAGTTATATCCTGTATTATACCCCAGAGCTGTACTCACTATTCTGCTGGTGAGGTCACTGTGTATATACATTACATTACTTCTCCTGTACTGATCCTGAGTTATATCCTGTATTATACCCCAGAGCTATACTCACTATTCTGCTGGTGAGGTCACTGTGTACACACATCACTTATCCTGTACTGATCCTGAGTTATATCCTGTATTATACTCCAGAGCTGTACTCACTATTCTGCTGGTGAGGTTACTGTGTACATACATTACATTACTTATCCTGTACTGATCCTGAGTTATATCCTTTATTATACTCCAGAGGTGTGCTCACTATTCTGCTGGTGAGATCACTGTGTACATACATTACATTACTTATCCTGTACTGATCCTGAGTTATATCCTGCATTATACTCCAGAGCTGCACTCACTATTCTGCTGGTGAGGTCACTGTGTACATACATTACTGTCACGATGCCGGCTGGCAGGTAGTGGATCCTCTGTGCCAGAGAGGGATTGGCGAGGACCGCGCTAGTGGACCGGTTCTAAGTCACTACTGGTTTTCACCAGAGCCCGCCGCAAAGCGGGATGGTCTTGCTGCGGCGGTAGTGACCAGGTCGTATCCACTAGCAACGGGTCACCTCTCTGACTGCTGATGATAGGCGAGGTACAAGGGAGTAGACAGAAGCAAGGTCGGACGTAGCAGAAGGTCGGGGGCAGGCGGCAAGGTTCGTAGTCAGGGTGGATAGCAGAAGTTCTGGTACACAGGCTTTAGACACACAATACGCTTTCACTAGGCACAAGGGCAACAAGATCCGGCAAGGGAGTGCATGGGAGGAGGTTAGATATAGTCAGGGACCAGGTGGAAGCCAATTAAGCAAATTGGGCCAGGCACCAATCATTGGTGCACTGGCCCTTTAAGTCTTAGGGAGCTGGCGCGCGCGCGCCCTAGAGAGCGGAGCCGCGCGCGCCAGCACATGACAGCAGGGGATGGGAACGGGTAAGTGACCTGGGATGCGATTCGCGAGCGGGCGCGTCCCGCTGTGCGAATCGCGTCCCCAACGGCCATGACAGTGCAGCGCTCCCGGTCAGCGGGACTGACCGGGGAGCTGCAGGGAGAAAGACGCCGTGAGCGCTCCGGGGAGGAGAGGGGACCCGGAGCGCTAGGCGTAACAGTACCCCCCCCCCTTAGGTCTCCCCTTTTTTTTGTCCGGTGACTGCCTCCCCTGGGATGAGGACACCGGGAGGGAGGGCAGAGGGTGAAGCTTGGCACGGGGCAGGGAGACACAAGGACGGGAGCCATGAGGGGACACAGAGGCTTGCCTGAAGGGACTGGGAGGGGGGGAGAGGCATTTTCTGTGGCAGGCAGAGTCCCTAACGACTTTAGGGGGACCGGATACAGGAGGAACCACAGGGTCACGGCAGGGAGTACTGGGAACTGGTTTAAGGCAGTCCTTGGAACAAGAGGGACCCCAACTCTTGATCCCCCCAGTGGACCAGTCCAGGGTTGGGGAATGGTGTAGAAGCCAGGGTAGTCCAAGGAGAACTTCGGAAGTGCAATTGGGAAGGACAAAAAATTCAATTTTCTCGTGATGAGGTCCGATGCACATTAGGAGGGGCTCCGTGCGGTAACGCACGGTGCAATCCAACCTGGCTCCGTTGACCGCGGAAATGTGGAGTGGCTTGACAAGACGGGTCACCGGAATGCGGAATTTATTCACCAAGGACTCCCGAATAAAATTCCCAGAAGCACCAGAGTCCAGGCAGGCCACGGCTGAGAGGGAAGAGCTGGCTGAAGTAGAAATCCGTACAGGCACCGTGAGACGTGGAGAAGCCGACTTAGCATCCAGAGACGCCACACCCACGAGAGCTGGGTGCGAGCGTGCGTTTCCCAGACGTGGAGGACGGATAGGGCAATCCACCAAAAAATGTTCGGTACTGGCATAGTACAGACAAAGATTCTCTTCCTTACGGCGATTCCTCTCTTCCAGGGTCAGGCGAGACCGATCCACTTGCATGGCTTCCTCGGCGGGAGGCCTAGGCGCAGATTGCAGTGGAGACTGTGGGAGAGGTGTCCAGAGATCTAAGTCTTTTTCCTGGCGGAGCTCTTGATGTCTCTCAGAAAAACGCATGTCAATGCGAGTGGCTAGATGAATGAGTTCATGTAGATTAGCAGGAGTTTCTCGTGCGGCCAGAACATCTTTAATGTTGCTGGATAGGCCTTTTTTAAAGGTCGCGCAGAGGGCCTCATTATTCCAGGAAAGTTCAGAAGCAAGAGTACGGAATTGTATGGCGTACTCGCCGACGGAAGAATTACCCTGGACCAGGTTCAGCAGGGCAGTCTCAGCAGAAGAGGCTCGGGCAGGTTCCTCAAAGACACTTCGAATTTCCGAGAAGAAGGAGTGTACAGAGGCAGTGACGGGGTCATTGCGGTCCCAGAGCGGTGTGGCCCATGACAGAGCTTTTCCAGACAGAAGGCTGACTACGAAAGCCACCTTAGACCTTTCAGTAGGAAACTGGTCCGACATCATCTCCAAGTGCAGAGAACATTGCGAAAGGAAGCCACGGCAAAACTTAGAGTCCCCATTAAATTTGTCCGGCAAGGACAGGCGGAGGCTAGGAGTGGCCACTCGCTGCGGAAGGGGTGCAGGAGCTGGCGGAGGAGAAGATTGCTGCTGAAGTTGCGACTGAAGTTGCTGCACAATGGTGAATACTTCCGACAGCTGGTGGGTTAGATGGGCGATCTGTCGGGATTGCTGGGCGACCACCGTGGTGATATCAGAGATATAAGGCAGAGGGACGTCAGCGGGATCCATGGCCGGATCTACTGTCACGATGCCGGCTGGCAGGTAGTGGATCCTCTGTGCCAGAGAGGGATTGGCGAGGACCGCGCTAGTGGACCGGTTCTAAGTCACTACTGGTTTTCACCAGAGCCCGCCGCAAAGCGGGATGGTCTTGCTGCGGCGGTAGTGACCAGGTCGTATCCACTAGCAACGGGTCACCTCTCTGACTGCTGATGATAGGCGAGGTACAAGGGAGTAGACAGAAGCAAGGTCGGACGTAGCAGAAGGTCGGGGGCAGGCGGCAAGGTTCGTAGTCAGGGTGGATAGCAGAAGTTCTGGTACACAGGCTTTAGACACACAATACGCTTTCACTAGGCACAAGGGCAACAAGATCCGGCAAGGGAGTGCATGGGAGGAGGTTAGATATAGTCAGGGACCAGGTGGAAGCCAATTAAGCAAATTGGGCCAGGCACCAATCATTGGTGCACTGGCCCTTTAAGTCTCAGGGAGCTGGCGCGCGCGCGCCCTAGAGAGCGGAGCCGCGCGCGCCAGCACATGACAGCAGGGGACGGGAACGGGTAAGTGACCTGGGATGCGATTCGCGAGCGGGCGCGTCCCGCTGTGCGAATCGCGTCCCCAACGTTCATGACAGTGCAGCGCTCCCGGTCAGCGGGACTGACCGGGGAGCTGCAGGGAGAAAGACGCCGTGAGCGCTCCGGGGAGGAGCGGGGACCCGGAGCGCTAGGCGTAACAATTACATTACTTATCCTGTACTGATCCTGAGTTATATCCTGTATTATACTCCAGAGCTGCACTCACTATTCTGCTGGTGAGGTCACTGTGTACATACATTACATTACTTATCCTGTACTGATCCTGAGTTATATCCTGTATTATACTCTAGAGCTGTACTCACTATTCTGCTGGTGATGTCACTGTGTACATACATTACTTATCCTGTACTGATCCTGAGTTATATCCTGTATTATACTCCAGAGCTGTACTCACTATTCTGGTGGTGAGGTCACTGTGTACATACATTACATTACTTATCCTGTACTGATCCTGAGTTATATCCTGTATTATACACCAGAGCTGTACTCACTATTCTGCTGGTGAGGTCACTGTGTACACACATTACATTATTTATCCTGTACTGATCCTGAGTTATATTCTGTATTATACCACAGAGCTGTACTCACTATTCTGCTGGTGAGGTCACTGTGTACTTAGATTACATTACTTATCCTGTACTGATCCTGAGTTATATCCTGTATTATACTCCAGAGCTGTACTCACTATTCTGCTGGTGAGGTCACTGTGTATATACATGACATTACTTATCCTGTACTGATCCTGAGTTATATCCTGTATTATACTCCAGAGCTGCACTCACTATTCTGCTGGTGAGATCACTGTGTACATACATTACATTATTTATCCTATACTGATCCTGAGTTATATCCTGTATTATACTCCAGAGCTGTACTCACTATTCTGCTGGTGAGGTCACTGTGTATATACATGACATTACTTATCCTGTACTGATCCTGAGTTATATCCTGTATTATACTCCAGAGCTGTACTCACTATTCTGCTGGTGAGGTCACTGTGTACATACATTACATTACTTATCCTGTACTGATCCTGAGTTATATCCTGTATTATACTCCAGAGCTGTACTCACTATTCTGCTGGTGAGGTCACTATGTACATACATTACATTACTTATCCTGTACTGATCCTGAGTTATATCCTGTATTATACTCCAGAGCTGTAGTCACTATTCTGCTGGTGAGGTCACTGTGTACATACATTACATTACTTATCCTGTACTGATCCTGAGTTATATCCTGTATTATACTCTAGAGCTGTAGTCACTATTCTGCTGGTGAGGTCACTGTGTACATACATTACATTACTTATCCTGTACTGATCCTGAGTTATATCCTGCATTATACTCCCGAGCTGCACTCACTATTCTGCTGGTGAGATCACTGTGTACATACATTAAATTACTGATCCTGCAGTATTAGAAATGATAACGCTCAGTGGCTTTGAAGAGTTTAATTTTGGATGTTGAGTATTTTTTTACTTTTGTTAGATTTTAACCTGTATTTAGTGTATGAAGGTGATATGATACCTATATTATATTTATTTATACCACTGTTCCCCATGCAGGTGCCTCCATTTGTTTTCCATAGGGGATTTCGGGACCACTTCTTAATCTCCTCTTATTATTGGAGCCGGATTCACAATGTCGAGTTTTTTTATTCTTCTAATCGTAAAATGTTATAAAACTCCGCGATCAAGAAGAAAACAATCCATTCGTGAAACCAAAGAATCTGTTTGTCAAACCATCCCCTCCTCCCCCCTGCAATCCGGCTCATTCAAGTGTCTGCTTTGTATTCACCGATTCCGCTCCGGGACTGATTGGGTTTCGCCGGAGTGGAGATGTTTTTCATCTAAGTTTCATTACATGGAATAAGACAACAAGTCAACCTGAACTAAAAGTAATTAAAGAACCGGAGAGAAAAATCTGAATCTGGCAATCTCAGGTCTGACGCCAAAATGAGAGACAAATTACTAAATAGCCGAAAGTCCCTGAGAATCCGCTCATTAACGCTGAACCGGCGCCGTAATTACCACAAAGGTCCAGAGGCTCCAGGAACAGAACTGCCGGTGACGTATTAATATACAGGAATATTATGTTGGGTTTCACTTCTGATACATCACGTTATAAGTGGTAACGGCAAAAAGAAATGAGATCAACCAAAAGAAACACAACCCCCGAGTCATCACGTTCTGCCACCGACCGCATCAAAATGAAAGAGGAATCTCATCAAAGGTGCAAAACTATATGAAGACAGACTGTACGGAAATGTGTTATTATAATAACTATATGAATAAGTACCCAAATATTACAGGTGCTCCAATATTACTAATAAAATACTGAATTATTAATGTCAGAAAGTAAAAAAATATTATTATGATATCATACCCCAATATTAGTATTATACAGTATCCAAAATATTACTGCCATAACATGTCCAAATACTACTAACATAAAGTACCCAAATATTAGTAACATAAAGTGTACAAATATAAGTGTTATAAAGTGCCCAAATATTACTGTCATAAAGTGTACAAATATTACTATAATCCAGTGCCCAAATATTCCTATCATCCAGTGCCCAAATATTACTATAATCCAGTGCCCAAATATTACTGTCATAAAGTGCCCAAATATTACTATCATCCAGTGCCCAAATATTACTGTCATAAAGTGCCCAAATATTACAGTCATAAAGTGCCCAAATATTACAGTCATAAAGTGCCCAAATATTACTATCATCCAGTGCCCAAATATTACTATCATCCAGTGCCCAAATATTATTATCATCCAGTGCCCAAATATTATTGTCATAAAGTGTACAAATATTACTATAATCCAGTGCCCAAATATTACTGTCATAAAGTGCCCAAATATTACTATCATCCAGTGCCCAAATATTACTGTCATAAAGTGCCCAAATATTACAGTCATAAAGTGCCCAAATATTACAGTCATAAAGTGCCCAAATATTACAGTCATAAAGTGCCCAAATATTACTATCATCCAGTGCCCAAATATTACTATCATCCAGTGCCCAAATATTACTATAATCCAGTGCCCAAATATTACTATCATCCAGTGCCCAAATATTACTATCATCCAGTGCCCAAATATTACTATCATCCAGTGCCCAAATATTACTGTCATAAAGGGCCCAAATATTACAGTCATAAAGTGCCCAAATATTACTATCATCCAGTGCCCAAATATTACTATCATCCAGTGCCCAAATATTACTATCATCCAGTGCCCAAATATTACTATCATCCAGTGCCCAAATATTACTATCATCCAGTGCCCAAATATTACTGTCATAAAGGGCCCAAATATTACTATCATCAAGTGCCCAAATATTACTGTCATAAAGTGTCCAAATATTACTATCATCCAGTGCCCAAATATTACTATCATCCAGTGCCCAAATATTACTGTCATAAAGGGCCCAAATATTACAGTCATAAAGTGCCCAAATATTACTATCATCCAGTGCCCAAATATTACTATCATCCAGTGCCCAAATATTACTATCATCCAGTGCCCAAATATTACTATCATCCAGTGCCCAAATATTACTATCATCCAGTGCCCAAATATTACTATCATCCAGTGCCCAAATATTACTGTCATAAAGGGCCCAAATATTACTATCATCAAGTGCCCAAATATTACTGTCATAAAGTGTCCAAATATTACTATCATCCAGTGCCCAAATATTACTATCATCCAGTGCCCAAATAATACTGTCATAAAGTGTCCAAATATTCCTATCATCCAGTACCTAAATATTATAAGTGACCCAATATTATGATCATAAAGTGCCCAAATATTGTTGGGATTGGGTGCCCAAAAAATGATGAAGTTGTGTTACTATTCATTTCCCAAATGATTCTGCAATGTAGTGTCCAAATATTGTGGCACTGCTTTTGCACAATTCTTTTAGTGTGTTTTGAGAAGTTTTCCAGCTTGGAAGGCCAGGCGCCTTATTAATGATTGTTTCTGGGGTTTATTTATTTATTTTTTGCAGTTTGTGCTCACTTAGATAGATTTGTTGCAATTTTCATCCCCTGATGTGTGACGCTGCCAGACAGGTGAGATTAAATAACACGTGACCAGTAACTATAGTGATAAGAAAATAAACAAGTGTTAAAGGGGTACTCCACTGCTCAACAAACTGTTCCAAACGTTGGAGCCGGCACCTGGAGCTCGTGACGTCATAGCCCCACTCCATGGTGAAGTCATGCCTCGCCCCCTCAATGCAAGCCTATGGGAGGGACTTGCATTGAGGGGCGGGTCATCAGGAGTGGGCGGGGCTATGACGTAACAAGCTCCCGGCACCAACTCCAGCATTCGGAAAAGTTTGTTCCAAACGCTGAGAAGCGGAGTACCCCTTTAATGTTCATACGTTCACATTCGCATTGATAAGATGTATACAGTTATAGAGTTCATAATGTGTAGGTGCTCATAGCATTTTTTATGTCACACGCCAGCATTACAATGTATACTTTTAGGTTTTACAGTGCGTAAATGTTCATTTCATTTAGTTTCTTATGTTAGTGTTTACTGTGTGTATACCTTTATAGATACGTTATAGTGGCTGCAGTGTGTATACGTTCATAGCGTTTAGTGTGCATATGTTCATTGCATTTAGTAGTTATACGTCTTTAGAGTTAATGCGAATACGTTCATAGCATTTATAGTGTGTATACGTTTCATAGCATTTGTAGTTTGTTAACTTGATAGCTTTGTCAATGTGTATACGTGTTAGCGTTTGTAGTATGTACACGTGATAGTAGTTCATAGTGTGTAGGTGATAGTGTTTTTGGTTCTTAGCTTTTACTGTATTATGTCATAGCAGTTACGTTCATGCGCTCACGGCATTTATACTGTTCATACATCTTTACTGCTTACACGATCATGGCAGATATACTGTTGATACACCCATGGAATTCATATCGTGCATACGCTCATGGCATTATACAGTTCATACACTTGTGACATTTATATTGTTTATACACTCATAACATCTATACTGTTTATATGCTAGTGGCATTCATATTGTGCATACACTCATGGTATTTATACTGTTTACACGCTCATAGTATTCATACTGTTCATACGCTTATGGCTTTATACGGTTCATAAGCTCATAGTATTTATTCTGTTCATACGCTCATGGTTTTCATACTATTTCTTTGCTCACGGTATTCATATTATTCATACGCTCATGGTCTTTATAATGTTCACACGCTTGTGTCGTTTATACTTTTACACGGTCATTGCACTTATAACATTCATACGCTCAGGGCATTTATACTATTCATATGCTCTTAGTATTTATACTGCTCATACACTCTTAGTATTTATACTGTTCATACACTCATGGCATTTATACTATTTCATACGCTCAGGGCATTTATACTATTCATACGCTCTTAGTATTTATATTGTTCATACACTCATGGCATTTATACTATTTCATATGCTCATGGTATTTATACAATTTAAACACTCATAATGTTTTTACTGTTCATTCGTTCATGGCATTTACACTGTTCATACGCTCTTGGCCTTTAATACTGTTCACACACTTGTGGCGTTTTATACTTCTTAGACTCATGGTATTCATACTTTCATACGCTCAGGGTGTTTATAATCTTCATACGCTCATGGCATTTATACTGTTAACAATATTTATACTGTTCATACGCTCATGGCCTTTGTAATCATACGCTCATGGCATTCATACTGTTCATATGCCCATAGCATTTATTTTTTTCTTACTCTCATGATATTATGCGGTTCATTATGCTCAAAGTATTCATACTGTTTATATGTTTATGGCTTTTCACTGTCCATACGCTCATAGCATTTATACTGTCCTTATGATCATGGAATTTATACTGTTCATACACTCTTGCCATCTATTCTGTTGATACATTCATGGCAACCATACTGTTCATGGTTTTCACACTGTTCACACACTCTCGTTGTTTATACATTCATAGCATTTATGCTGCACGTGCACTCTTGGCGTTTTTTGCTGTGCATGTGCTCGTGCGTTGGGTTCATGTGCTCATTGCGTTTGTGCTGCGCAAGCGCCCACGGCATTTGTGTTCATGTGCTCGTGGCATTTATGCTGCGCGTGCGCCTGTGGAGTTTGTGTTTCATGCACCCATGGCGTTTGTGCTGCCTCCGACATTTGTGACGTTTGTGCTGTGCGTGCACTCGTGGTTGGTGTGCTGTGTATACGTGCATAGTATTACTATGCACAGTGATCGGCATCCATCCTGTGTACACATCCATATCATTTCCACACATACACTCAAAGTACTTACACGGCATATGTGATTATAGTTTTATACTGTGTATGCGCTTATAGTATTTATTTGTACATGTACATAGTTTACACGGCACTTTCGCTCGTATCGTTTGCATGGTATATTCGCTCATCATTTTACAGTACTTTATCGCTTTTATCGGTACATACGCTCATAGCTTCATACGGAACATATGCTCATAACATTTATACTGTTTGCAGGCTCATAGTATTTATATGGTACATTACTGCATAGGTTTCATTTTGGGCATACATTCATAACATTTATACTACATACTGTGAGTATTGATAGCTTTATATGTTCGTTTACACTGTGCAGTCATATACTGTTCATAGGTTCTTACCTTTCACATCAGTCATAAATCCAGGACCATTCACGGGGTATAGATAGGTTCACATACGGGCATTGCTAGCTATACATGCATACTCTTGTTAGGTCCATAACATTTTATAAGTTAGATAGCATACTCACACTACTACATAATGCACCCCACGTTTGTGGCACGCATACATTACAGTCGTGTTGCGATGTCTGTTAGTTTCAGCAGAAGTTACGCCTTCTAAATACTACAGCAGATATGTTACACTTAGTAATGTTAACTTTTGCATTGTATACATCACCAAGTCAGTCTTACTCAATTGTTAGCATTTGAGTCACCTTGGTATGTTACACTCAGTATTTACCTTATAACCTTTCCAAGGGTATGCACTACCCTAGTAGTTGTTGACTTCAAGGTTTATCATGTCTGCAGGGGCACAATCTGCATACTTACTGTTATTGAGATGTTTTCAGAACAATAAATCATTGTTACGCCTAGCGCTCCGGGTCCCCGCTCCTCCCCGGAGCGCTCACGGCGTCTCTTTCCCTGCAGCTCCCCGGTCAGTCCCGCTGACCGGGAGCGCTGCTCTCTCATGGCCGTTGGGGATGCGATTCGCACAGCGGGACGCGCCCGCTCGCGAATCGCATCCCAGGTCACTTACCCGTTCCCGTCTCCTGCGGTCATGTGCTGGCGCGCGCGGCTCCGCTCTCTAGGGCGCGCGCGCGCCAGCTCCCTGAGACTTAAAGGGCCAGTGCACCAATGATTGGTGCCTGGCCCAATTAGCTTAATTGGTTCCCACCTGTTCCCTGCTTATATCTAGTCTCCTCCCTTGCACTCCCTTGCCGGATCTTGTTGCCTTGAGCCTAGTGAAAGCGTTTTTGTGTGTTTATACCCTGTGTACCAGACCTTCTGTTATCTCCCCTGACTACGAACCTTGCCGCCTGCCCCCGACCTTCTGCTACGTCCGACTTTGCTTCTGCCTACTCCCTTGTACCTCGCCTATCTTCAGCAGCCAGAGAGGTGAGCCGTTGCTAGTGGATACGACCTGGTCACTACCGCCGCAGCAAGACCATCCCGCTTTGCGGCGGGCTCTGGTGAAAACCTGTAGTGGCTTAGAACCGGTCCACTAGCACGGTCCTCGCTATCCCTCTCTGGCACAGAGGATCCACCTCCTGCCAGCCGGCATCGTGACAGTAGATCCGGCCATGGATCCCGCTGAAGTTCCTCTGCCAGGGGTCGCTGACCTCCCTACGCTGGTCGCCCAGCAAGCTCGTCAGATCGCCCAGCAGTCGCAACAGATAGCGCAACAAGATCACCAGCTGTCGTACTTGACTACCATGACACAGCAACTCCAGTCACAACTACAGCAAGTACAGTCGCAGCTACAGCAGCAACAATCATCTCCTCCGGCAGCTCCAGCACCCCTTCCGCGGCGAGTGGCCGCTCCTAGCCTCCGCCTGTCCTTGCCGGACAAATTTAATGGGGACTCTAAGTTTTGCCGTGGCTTTCTTTCGCAATGTTCCTTGCACTTAGAGATGATGTCGGATCAGTTTCCTACTGAAAGGTCTAAGGTGGCTTTCGTAGTCAGCCTTCTGTCTGGAAAAGCCCTCTCATGGGCCACACCGCTCTGGGACCGCGATGACCCCGTCACTGCCTCTGTACACTCCTTCTTCTCGGAAATTCGAAGTGTCTTTGAGGAACCTGCCCGAGCCTCTTCTGCTGAGACTGCCCTGCTGAACCTGGTCCAGGGTAATTCCTCTGTTGGCGAGTACGCCATACAATTCCGTACTCTTGCTTCTGAACTTTCCTGGAATAATGAGGCTCTCTGCGCGACCTTTAAAAAAGGCCTATCCAGCAACATTAAAGATGTTCTGGCCGCACGAGAGACTCCTGCTAGCCTGCATGAACTCATTCATCTAGCCACTCGCATTGACATGCGTTTTTCTGAGAGGCATCAAGAGCTCCGCCAGGAAAAAGACTTAGATCTCTGGCCACCTCTCCCACAGTCTCCACTGCAATCTGCGCCTAGGCCTCCCGCCGAGGAGGCCATGCAAGTGGATCGGTCTCGCCTGACCCTGGAAGAGAGGAATCGCCGTAAGGAAGAGAATCTTTGTTTGTACTGTGCCAGTACTGAACATTTTCTGGTGGATTGCCCAATCCGTCCTCCACGTCTGGGAAACGCACGCTCGCACTCAGCTCTCGTGGGTGTGGCGTCTCTTGATGCCAAGTCGGCTTCTCCACGTCTCACGGTACCTGTTCGGATTTCCACTTCAGCCAGCTCTCCCCTCTCAGCCGTGGCCTGCCTGGACTCTGGAGCTTCTGGGAATTTTATTCGGGACTCCTTTGTGAATAAATTCCGTATTCCGGTGACCCGTCTTGTCAAGCCACTCCACATTTCCGCGGTCAACGGAGCCAGGTTGGACTGTACCATACGTTTCCGCACGGAGCCCCTTCTTATGAGCATCGGATCTCACCACGAGAGGATTGAACTTTTGGTCCTCCCCAATTGCACCTCGGAAATTCTCCTTGGACTTCCCTGGCTTCAACTTCATTCCCCAACCCTGGATTGGTCCACTGGGGAGATCAAGAGTTGGGGGTCCTCTTGTTCCAAGAACTGTCTAAAACCGGTTCCCAGTAACCCTTGCCGTAACTCTGTGGTTCCTCCTGTATCTGGTCCCCCTAAGGTCATTAAGGACTCTGCCTGCCACAGGAAATGCCCCTCCCCCCCTCCCAGTTCCATCAGGCAAGCTTCTGTGTCCCCTCATGGCCCTCGTCCTGGTGTCACACTGCCCCGTGCCAGGTCCCGCCCTCTGCCCTCTCTCCCCATTCCTACTCCTGCGGTTCTGCCTGCCGTTGAGGAATCCCTCCATCCTTTCCCGGTGTCCTCATCCCTGGGGAGGCAGTTACCCGATAAAGAGAAGGGGAGACCTAAGGGGGGGGGTACTGTTACGCCTAGCGCTCCGGGTCCCCGCTCCTCCCCGGAGCGCTCACGGCGTCTCTTTCCCTGCAGCTCCCCGGTCAGTCCCGCTGACCGGGAGCGCTGCTCTCTCATGGCCGTTGGGGATGCGATTCGCACAGCGGGACGCGCCCGCTCGCGAATCGCATCCCAGGTCACTTACCCGTTCCCGTCTCCTGCGGTCATGTGCTGGCGCGCGCGGCTCCGCTCTCTAGGGCGCGCGCGCGCCAGCTCCCTGAGACTTAAAGGGCCAGTGCACCAATGATTGGTGCCTGGCCCAATTAGCTTAATTGGTTCCCACCTGTTCCCTGCTTATATCTAGTCTCCTCCCTTGCACTCCCTTGCCGGATCTTGTTGCCTTGAGCCTAGTGAAAGCGTTTTTGTGTGTTTATACCCTGTGTACCAGACCTTCTGTTATCTCCCCTGACTACGAACCTTGCCGC
Source organism: Hyla sarda (assembly GCF_029499605.1). Lineage (NCBI taxonomy): Eukaryota > Metazoa > Chordata > Amphibia > Anura > Hylidae > Hyla > Hyla sarda. The sequence continues at coordinate 3,977,814 of NC_079196.1, read as the reverse complement.
CTGCCCCCGACCTTCTGCTACGTCCGACTTTGCTTCTGCCTACTCCCTTGTACCTCGCCTATCTTCAGCAGCCAGAGAGGTGAGCCGTTGCTAGTGGATACGACCTGGTCACTACCGCCGCAGCAAGACCATCCCGCTTTGCGGCGGGCTCTGGTGAAAACCTGTAGTGGCTTAGAACCGGTCCACTAGCACGGTCCTCGCTATCCCTCTCTGGCACAGAGGATCCACCTCCTGCCAGCCGGCATCGTGACAATCATGACACATAAGCAGTTGTATACCCATCCTACCTGCCACGTCTGCAGTGGGATGCATTGCGTAGTTGTTGTTACTGACACATCTTTAGAGCAACGACATCATGACACATAGGTGGTTATATATATTTCATACCTGCCACATCAGCAGGCACTATGGTTACCCAAAGACATGTCCCATCTACAGGCTCGATGGTTATGCAAAGACCTGTCATGTCTACAGGCTTGATGGTTACGCAAAGACCTGTCACGTCCACAGGCACGGTGGGTAACCAAAGACCTGTCATGTCCATAGGCAAGATGGTTACACAACGACCTGTCACGTCTACAGGCACGATGGTCACAAAAAGACCTATCACGTCTACAGGCACGATGGTTTTTGAAAAGACTTGTCACGTCTACAGGCACGATGGTCTTGCAAAGACCTGTCTTGTTTACAGGCACAATGGTTACAAAAAGACATGTCACGTCTACAGGCACAATGGTTATGGAAAGACCTGTCACGTCTACAGGCCCAATGGTTACAGAAAGACCTGTCATGTCTACTGGTACAAGGAATATGCAAAGAAATGAAGGCATCAGTCACTCGTGGTGGGACGTCACTTTGGAGACCAGTTTTGAGTTGGAAGCTTGGCAGTTTAAGGTATGGTTTAGTTTCAGGTAAGGGGCTTATTCAAGTGTAATTTGATTAACAGGTGATATGGCGCCACAAGGTTATTATCACCAAAGGTCTGTCATGCAGTTTTGTTTTCCTAACAGTTTATTTTTTTCCTCTTAATAGCAGGAACTTGGATAGCTTCATGTTACACCTGACAGGTATCTATCGGTTTCAATCTTGCCATGATGTCATAGGTAAGTATGTTAAAGATGCATGCATCAGCTAGTGTGTCAGCCTGGTCCTGTTTCAGTGCCAGCTCATTTCTTTCAGAGTTGGCGTGATTACCGGTATTAGGCATTGTTTTCTGCCTTTCAAGTTAGTTTAATTATCGGTTTTGTGTTAGTTGTTGTGGTATTGGTTATAATGATAAATTCTGTCATTTTATCCGTTACGGTTATGGACACAAATCTGACCGCTTTGTTAAGTGTATTGTTTCTGATAGGTATGTATATATCATTGTAATCACGAGCATGAATGTGAATCCCCAAGCACAAGTGTTAAGCCTATCAGGCTGTTTGTACGAGGGGCGTATTTTCCGCCCCCTGCGGGGCATTAAGGAGTTGTGTAGGAGGCGGGGGTATGTAATGCCCCTGTACCTACTGGCGGGGCGTACGTGACGTTTTTGTGGACCCCTCCCAACCCCCCTTTTTCAATTTATCCATTACAGGGCATGCCCTCTAAAGGCGTGCCTCTGTCGCGGTTATGGGCACAAATCTGACAGCTTTGTTAAGTGTATTGTCTCTTACAGCTATGTATGTATCAGTGTAATCACGAGTGTGAAGCCCCGAGCACAAACATAGTTAACACCTTGTATACCATGAACGTTAGCTAAACCAATCCTACACAGAGAACAGCTTCATCCTATTAAAAAGGTTAGAAGAACATAGAGGTTTCTTGACGGTCATTCAGACCTAGAGGGCTGTTTGCCTCCAGCCGGAGAATCTAATGGGAGAAGGAGCAGCTGATGTTTATCTTTTCCTGAGATAGCATTTTCAACTCTCTCTGGGCCGCAAAATGGACGTCAATAAAATTGCTATCATGAGCCTCGGCCATATGGGCTATAAAGCGTGCCGACCCGATTCCCGTCCTCAGAGAGCGGAAGTGCTCCCTAATCCTATAAAAAATGGGGCGTTTCGTTTTGCCTTTGTAGTATAAGCCACAAGTGCATATTAGGCTATATACTACACAGTCGGACCTGCAGGTGATACATTGTTTCATATATACCCATATAGACCCTGATCTGCATTCATAATTACCTATAGGTCGGGGATCAGCCAAACAATCACTAGTTCTATCCTGTGACGTCATCTTCTTTCCCTGGATAAAATCCCTGATACTCTTATTCTTCCTATAGGTTATTACTGGGGGTAATTCAGAAACAGATGCTAAATCAATATCCTGTTGGATCATAAAATTGGTCCCCTTGGATTTAAAGTAGCGGAGAGTTTCTTCGCAGGAGAGGACTCTTACTTACAGGATCTGGTGGAGGGGGTAATCCCTTACATTTAATCCCCCTGTCGCTCCTGGTAGCTTCATAGACCTTTTTCATGAGGCAGTACTCAAAGATGTAAAGGCATCGATTTATCCTTCCGCCGTGCCTAACATCACGGATGTGATGTAGAACGTAGGGCCCTTAAAGGCGTACTCCGCTGCTCAGCATTTGGAGTCCTATCTCTCAGCCAACCAATTAAAGGCGTACTCCGCTGCTCAGCATTTGGAGTCCTATCTCTCAGCCAACCAATTAAAGGTGTACTCCGCTGCTCAGCATTTGGAGTCCTATCTCTCAGCCAACCAATTAAAGGGGTACTCAGCGTTTTGGAACAAAATGTTCTGAGCGCTTAGCGCCGGCAGCTCGTGACATCATCCCCCTAATGATGTCTCGCCCCGCCCCCTCAATCCAAGTCTTTGGGAGGGGGCGTGACGCCCCCAACCATAGACTTGCATTGAGGGGGCAGGGCGTGATGTCATGAGGGGTGGGGCTATGACATCACAAGCTCCCTTCGCCGGCTCTAAGAGTTCAGAACATTTTGTTCCAAAACGCTGGGCAGCGGAGTACCCCTTTAATTGGTTGGCTGAGAGATAGGACCTAGTGGTCACTAAGGCAGATATAAGGGGGGTTCAGTTGTAATTTGGAGTAAAGCTGATTATGGGCAGGAAGCTAGTATCCAACTTGGAAAAGCCGATACATTTACTAAAATTAATAGTGATCCCACAAAATTTTAAATAACCTTAGAACATTGCTGAGGAAATTTATAGAGATTCACGTGATCAGTGAGTAACTAGCAGAGAAATGACTCCCCAATGATCCCCATAAACCAAGATGGTATCTACTGCCTAAAAAGCAGCGCCCGCCACCAGGGAGGCCAATTGTGGCAGGAATAGCAACTCTCTAGATCTATTGAATGGTTGGTGTCCCCCCTGTTGAAGTCCATCCCTACATAGACATGGGGGATCTCATGACTGCCCTAGAAGATTTCCAGTGGCAAACTGTACTTAAATTGGCTTTGATAGATGTTGAAAGCCTGTACGGCCACATCCCTCACTAAGCGGGTGTACAGGCTATAAGAACATTCTTGGAAAGTTCTGACAAGTCCTCAGAATTTATTGAGTTCATATATTTATTCTTACTACCAACAGTTTCAGGTTTGGCCAGCAGTGGTACACACAACGCAATGGGACTGTTATGGGCACGCCCATTTCGTGTTCGTACGCGAATATTTTTTTAGTAATTTTTAAAAGACATTTTGTATTTTCTCCTCTTAAAGGGGTACTCCGCTGCTCAGCATTTGGAACAGAATTTTGGCACCGGGAGCTCGTGACATCCTATCCCCGCCCCCCTCATGATGTCAAACCGCCCCCTCAATGCAAGTCTATGGGAGGGGCGTGATGGCCGCCACGCCCCCTCCCATAGACTTGCATTGAGGGGGTGGGCTGTGACATCATGAGGGGGCGGGGCTATGACATCACAAGCTCCCGGCACCAGCTTCAGCGTTTGGAACAGTTTGACCCTTTAACCCCTTCACGGGGAAATTTATAGGGGCTTCTTACATACAGGCCCCTCAAATCTACTTCAGAACCATACTGGCCCTAAAAAGATCTGATTTTTTACATTTTCTCTATAATTTTGAAAAATTTGAAGCCCCTTAACGCCCTAAAAATGTAAAAAAAAAAAAAAAACATTTTGCAAATGTAGCATAAAGTAGACATATTGTAAATGTGAATTAATAACTTATTTATGTCGTGTGACTATCTTTCTTAAAAGTAGAGAATCTGGAACTTGGAAAAATGCTAAATTTTTGATTTTTCCCGGAATTTTGGAGTTTTTCCACACAAAAATTCGGTCTGGGAGGGCTCTGAATCATCGTTCCAAGAATTTGTGACCTACTTGAACGACATCAATGATGTCAACATGAAATTTACATCTGCGTTCGGAAATCAGAGCCTTGAGTTCCTAGATGTTAAGATAGAAGTGGTGGCCGAGGGTCGGCAAACATCAGGGATCAGAAAGCCCATTGCAATAAATGCGATTCTACGTTACGATTCGTCTCACCCAGTCCAGACTTAAAGTAGTTATAATAATCTCCATTCTAAAAAACATCTTTATGATCCAACAGGATATTGATCTGTTTCTGAATTACCCCCAGTAATAACCTATAGGAAGAATAAGAGTATCAGGGATTTTATCCATGGAAAGAAGATGACGTCACAGGATAGAACTAGTTATTGTTTGGCTGATCCCCGACCTATAGGTAATTATCAATGCGGATCAGGGTCTTTTTGTAGCTTTAATGCAACATCAAAAAGGTTCAAATATGGCGTGTAAACTGTATATGTGAAACAATGTATCACCTGCAGGTTCGACTGTGTAGTATATAGCCTAATATGCACTTGTGGCTTATACTACAAAACCAAACGCCCCATTTTTTATAGGATTAGGGAGCACTTCCGCTCTCTGAGGACGGGAATCGGATCGGCGCGCTTTATAGCCCATATGGCCGAGGCTCATGATAGCAATGTTAATGACGTTCGTTTCGCCGCCCTAGAGAGAGTTGTAAATGCTATATCGGGAAAAGATAAACATCAGCTGCTCCTTCTCCCATTGGATTCTCCGGCTGGAGGCAAACGGCCCTCTGGGTCTGAATGACCGTCAAGTAACCTCTATGTTCTTCTAACCTTTCAAATAGGATGAAGCTGTTCCCTGTGTAGGATCGGTTTTAGCTCACGTTCACTGGTATACAAGGTGTTAACTATGTTTCTTTAGTTTTTTATCACTATAGTTACTGGTCACGTGTTATGTCAGCTCACCTGTCCGGCAACGTCACACACACCTGACGAAACGCAATCTGATACGGACCGTCGCCCCGTGTGACTGAGAACCCCCCGCATTACATCTGTCTGCCTTCCCTCTTTTTTATGTACTTGCCGGAATAAGAAATATGAAATAAAGAATTATCCGCATGTCATAAGAAGCTGGGGTGAGTGCTCCGTTATTCATTTCTGTCTGGAGTATAATATAAATAATACCGCCACTCACTGCCCTAATAATCAGATGGGGACAGTTTTTATTTCCCCTTTAAGGCGCCAACAACATGATGACTAATTAGCAGTCATTGTACGTCTGCAGTCAGGGCCGGCTTTACCTATAGGCGGAATAGGCAGCTGCTTAGAGCGCACTCTTGATGGGGGGCGCCGCTCTGCCCACAGCAATATAGTTGGCCAGCATCCGAAGCTACCGCCCATCCAGCAAAACCCCACCAAAACCCCTGATTAATTAGACGAGGAGGAGGTTTGTTACAGTGTGTCACCCCAGTAGTAAGGAGATTACACGATGAGGGGGTTTGTTACAGTGTGTCACCCCAGTAGTAAGGAGATTACATGAGGAGGGGGTTTGTTACAGTGTGTCACCCCAGTAGTAAGGAGATTACATGAGAAGGAGGTTTGTTACAGTGTCACCCCAGTAGTAAGGAAATGACATGAGGAGGAGGTTTGTTACAGTGTGTCACCCCAGTAGTAAGGAGATTACATGAGGAGGAGGTTTGTTACAGTGTGTCACCCCAGTAGTAAGGAGATTACATGAGGAGGAGGTTTGTTACAGTGTCACCCCAGTAGTAAGGAGATTACATGAGGAGGATGTTTGTTACAGTGTGTCACCCCAGTAATAAGGAGATTACATGAGGAGGAGGTTTGTTACAGTGTGTCACCCCAGTAATAAGGAGATTACATGAGGAGGATGTTTGTTACAGTGTGTCACCCCAGTAATAAGGAGATTACATGAGGAGGAGGTTTGTTACAGTGTGTCACCCCAGTAATAAGGAGATTACATGAGGAGGAGGTTTGTTATAGTGTGTCACCCCAGTAGTAAGGAGATTACATGAGGAGGAGGTTTGTTACAGTGTGTCACCCCAGTAGTAAGGTGATTACATGAGGAGGAGGTTTGTTACAGTGTGTCACCCCAGTAGTAAGGAGATTACATGAGGAGGAGGTTTGTTACAGTGTGTCACCCCAGTAGTAAGGAGATTACATGAGGAGTAGGTTTGTTACAGTGTGTCACCCCAGTAGTAAGGAGATTACATGAGAAGGAGGTTTGTTACAGTGCGTCACCCCAGTAGTAAGGAAATGACATGAGGAGGAGGTTTTTTACAGTGTGCCACCACAGTAGTAAGGTGATTATATGAGGAGGAGGTTTGTTACAGTGTGTCACCCCAGTAGTAAGGAGATTACATGAGGAGGAGGTTTGTTACAGTGTGTCACCCCAGTAGTAAGGAGATTACATGAGGAGGAGGTTTGTTACAGTGTCACCCCAGTAGTAAGGAGATTACATGAGGAGGATGTTTGTTACAGTGTGTCACCCCAGTAATAAGGAGATTACATGAGGAGGAGGTTTGTTACAGTGTGTCACCCCAGTAATAAGGAGATTACACGAGGAGGAGGTTTGTTACAGTGTGTCACCCCAGTAGTAAGGAGATTACATGAGGAGGAGGTTTGTTACAGTGTGTCACCCCAGTAGTAAGGTGATTACATGAGGAGGAGGTTTGTTACAGTGTGTCACCCCAGTAGTAAGGAGATTACATGAGGAGGAGGTTTGTTACAGTGTGTCACTGCAGTAGTAAGGAGGTTACATGAGGAGGAGGTTTGTTACAGTGTGTCACCCCATTAGCAAGGAGATTACATGAGGAGGAGGATTGTTACAGTGTGTCACCCCAGTAATAAGGAGATAACATGAGGAGGGGGTTTGTTACAGTGTGTCACTCCAGTAATAAGGATATTACATGAGGATGAGGTTTGTTTCAGTGTGTCACCCCAGTAGTAAGGAGATTACATGAGGAGGAGGTTTGTTACAGTGTGTCACCCCAGTAGTAAGGAAATTACATGAGGAGGAGGTTTGTTACAGTGTGTCACCCCAGTAGCAAGGAGATTACATGAGGAGGAAGATTGTTACAGTGTGTCACCCCAGTAGTAAGGAGATTACATGAGGAGGAGGTTTGTTACAGTGTGTCACCCCAGTAGTAAGGAGATTACATGAGGAGGAGGTTTGTTACAGTGTGTGACCCCAGTAGTAAGGAAATTACATGAGGAGGAGGTTTGTTACAGTGTGTCACCACAGTAGTAAGGTGATTACATGAGGAGGAGGGTTGTTACAGTGTGTCACCCCAGTAGTAAAGTGAGGAGTGTCAAAGGGAGGAGCCAATGGGCAAGGTCAAGGAGCGGCAAAGTGAGCTTTTGCCTAGGGTGTCAAAAATTCTTGCACTAGGCCTGTCTGCAGAAGAAATAGTTCCCAGACGGCGTCCTGGTGGTCTGAAGCGCCATTGTGATGTTCCATTCCCCGTAGGGCAGCGACATTCTCTGGACCATTTAGCGGTCTTGTATAAGAGAACATTTCGCTGCTCCTCACTGACCCGATCTCCTTCTCCTGGCTGTGGACAAGTCTCGGATTTGTTCCTGGGCAGGTTTACCGTATGTTGTGCCAACTTCTGGCTATTTCCAGCCTCAATTCTCCAAGGTCCTGCTGGCATGAACGTGCTGCTCCTCCAGCCTCACACCGGAGCCTTGTCCGTTTGTTGCCAACTCCTTGTAAGACCATAGATTATGCATTATCTCTGGCAGTGGTCTCCAAACTGTGGACCTCCAGATGTTGCAAAACTGCACCTCCTGGCATGCCTGGAGAGCTAACGGCAGAGTTGTAGTTTTGCAACACCAGAAGGTCCACAGTTTGAAGACCACTGCCATAGATAATCCACGTCCCATTTGTCGCCTTCAGGGCAGCCGACATTACCCCATGGCACTTCTCTAATGCTACTTACAGATCTGGCGAGTGCCCGGTGACTTGAGAAGCGATGACAAACGTGATTCTTTTAGATAACAAGCCGAACCATTATTGCTAATCCCTGCTCCGGCATCGTTCCTGGCACCGGCAGCTGAGCTTGGCTTTTGATCATCAATTCTTTTACGTTTTTCTGTGTATTTCTAATTTTTTTTTTTTTGGCCAGCTAAATCCTCTGCAAGATGTTCCCTGTAACTCCTTCCGGGCCCGGTCTGCCACCTGCCCAGATATATTGCGTTTGTTTTAGAATCAGGCACAAAAAGAAAAAGAAAAAAAGTCTATTTTCAGAATCTTTCTAAACAACTCATAGGGGGTCTCTCACGAGCCGGCCAAAAAAAAAGCAAAGAGGCAGCAGATCTGATTACAAGACTTATACGCACATTCGGCCTTATTTATCTTCCTAATGTGAATCGATGCCAAGTCTTTGCTCAGCAGGACGAAGGGGTTTCTATAAATCAGCTGAATACAGATTCTATCTAAAGCACAAATGCCGCTTCAGAGTGGGAAACCCCTCGTCTGTGCTGTGATTTATTCTTCCACCACTGGAGTTAAGATTAAAAACACATAGCTGTTTGTTTTTTTCCAAAATCACCCAATCACCCAATCTCTGAATTCTTTAGCACAGGTGTTCAGAAACTCACAAGGGCCATCGGTTCAAAAGCAAAGTCCCAAAAGAAAAGAAGAAGCATGATCAATGGATAGTTCCTTAAAATCCATATTATTTTTTTTTATTACGATTAGGATGTATACAGAAATAAATTCTTAGGTCCGGAGACTGACGTGTTTCTATCAAGGGATATTCTTAATCATAGACTATGATTAAGATCATTCCTTGATAGAAACGTGTCAGCTATCTGTATACATTTTAATGGCCATAAAATAAAGGATGTGGATTTTTAAGGAAATATCCAAGGATTCTTCTTCTTTTTACTCTTATAATAGCTAAGGCCCTTATATACTTCAATGGAGATGAACTTCAGTTCTAGACACAACTCGTAGACAGATGCGTTGCTGCCATTTTTCATAATCCTAAATATCTATTTTAACTGCTGAACCATTCCAGACCATTAGGAGAACGTCAGAAACGCCATAATTATGAGGGGGGTAGGGATCTGACTAATGACACCTCTAGGGGTGCTGCATCACCTTCACTGTTAGCCAGTCACAGTGCTATACATATGATGGTGGCTGTGTCTGGTATTGCACTTCAGTCCTGTTCACTTAAAGGGGTACTCCACTGACCAGCATTCGGAACATTTAGTTCCGAATGCTGTGTGTGTGCTGCGGGGGTCGGCCACGCCCCCTTGTGATGTCACACCCTTGCCCTTCAACGTACATCTATGTGAGTGAGCGTGGTGGCCGCCATGCCCCCACCCATAGACGTGCATTGAGGGGCGGGGTGTAGCGTCACAAAGGGTGCATGGCTGACCCCCGCAGCGCGTGCATAGATTGTTTGGAACTAAATGTTCCGAATGCTGGCCAGTGGAGTACCCCTTTTAGAATGTGCTATAATCCCAGGCCCAGCCAGACCAAATGCATGTAGCTGTGCCTGGCAAGCAATGAAGGGGATGAGGTCATCACGGGGGGTTCCAGGACAGGGTTCTTTACTTTTCCTCCCTGCACTGTGTATGTTTACTTAAAGGGGTTATCCAGGAATAGAAAAACAGAGCTAATTTCTTTCAAAAACAGCTCCACATCTGTCTCCAGGTTGGGTGTGGTTCTGCAGCTCAGTTCTATTGAAGTGAATGTAGCCAAGTTGTAATACCACATCCAACCTGAAGACAAACGTGGAGATGTTTTTGAAAGAAATTGGCTCTGTTTTTCTATTCCTGGATAAATGGAAATAAGCTCAATAAAAGACATAGATGGTAGAACTGACTGTGGTATTAGTCTAGTTACATTAAGTCTATAATTATGACTTGAATTTCTGCATTTATTACTAATAATATATGTGCACATTCTTTTCTTAGTCACAATTTTAGACAAACATAATGTATCTAACGCCTCTTCACGTCCTGCTGTCATGTCTGCCCTCTTTGCCATTATGCCAGTTTGTAATAAATAAAGAAATCCTGGATATAAGTTACGGATGAGTGATCCGCCCTTTACCTTGCCTCGATCCGTAACTAAACTAATAACACAGAAAATTGTACTATTCATGGCTATTATAGAGCACATTGAGTAAACATCTACAGTGCAGGGAGAAAAAGCAATGGAACCAATTGGAATTTCTTGGATTTCAGCATTAAAGGGTAATTTCCGGCCATAGACATCTTATCCCATCTCCAAAGGATAGGAGATAAGATATCTGATTGTAGGGGGCCAACCGCCGGGACCCCCCCACCATCTCTGTGCAGCATCCAGCATTCTGTTCCAATTTTGGAAACCTCTGAGTTTCTGGGATTGTAGACGTGATGGGACATCACGCCACACACCCTCAATTAATGTCTATGGGAGGGGGCGTGACATCCGTCACACCCCCTCCCATAGACATGAATTGAGGGGGCCATCACGCCCCTTCCCATAGACATGAATTGAGGGGGCCATCACGCCCCCTCCCATAGACATGAATTGAGGGGGCCGTCACATCCCCTCCCTTGGACATGAATTCAGGGAGCCCCCTCCCATAGACATGAATTGAGGGGGCAGTAATGCCCCCTCCCATAGACATGACATGAGGGGGCCGTCACACCCCCTCCCTTGGACATGAATTCAGGGGGCCGTCACGCCCCCTCCCATAGACATGACTTGAGGGGGCCATCACGCCCCCTCCCATAGACATGAATTGAGGGGGCCATCACGCCCCCTCCCATAGACATGAATTGAGGGGGCAGTCACGCCCCCTCCCATAGACATGACATGAGGGGGCAGTCACACCCACTCCCTTGAACATGAATTCAGGGGGCAGTCACGCCCCCTCCCATAGACATGACTTGGGGGGGGCATGGCCTAATATAAAGAGGGGGTATGGTGTGACGTTGCGCCTTCAATCCCGGAAACTCAGAGGTTTTCAAGATTGGAGCAGCAGCCCAGCACAAACTGCCAGGTACTGCACGGAGATCGCGTGGAGTCCCAGCGGCAGCCCTCCCCTCCCCACGATCAGACATCTTATCCCCTATCTTTTGGATAGGGGATAAGATGCCTATGGCTGGAATACTCCTTTAATTACTAACAATATATTAATTGGGTTATTTTACTTTTTCTCCCTGCACTGTGAATGTTTATTCAGTAATAGACATGATACAGTTGCCTGTGTGTTTTTCGTTTGTGTAAATTGTAACATATAATTGTGACCCTATATTATTAGTAATCAATGCCGAAATCCAAGTCATCCCAATGGGTTTGGTTACTTTTTCTTACAGTTGACCATAGTTTGATCTCATAAATCGGGAATTGGGCTTGTAGAATCTGCGAACAGCAAAAATTCATTGCAAAATCTGCATAATATCTGCAGTTTCTATACTTACTATATTGGGTCCTGAGTCAGATAGTTTTTGGTGCATGGAGGAGAAGGTAAAGCCAAATATAACAAGAGCTGCTGGGGTCCGGAGCAGGTGCGCGGTTATTGGAGTTTCTCGCAGGCGGCGCCAACATAGGAGCCAGCGTGGAGGTGAAGCGATGTTCGTGTATGATATTTGCTGCCAGCATCACTTAGACGCTCCTATATACCCCCTATATCATCATGAACCATTGAAGTGCCCCATAAAAGAGGCGCTCCTCACTATACCGGCCCTCGTACACCTCTATGAGACCGCTCGGTCCAAGCCGTTCCGTACACAGGTAATTGCACCAAGTCCCGCGATGCAAATGAGTTTTATTTTTTCCTAAAGACGACTGTCTGTGGTTTTAATTATACGAAACAAAAATAATACGAGCAAGCACAAAGCGCGACTCTCCCCTGAATAATAAAGAACGCATCCAACTGGATGTTGACATTTGCCTGCAGCATTTAATAGGTTTTTTTTTATATCGTTACTAAACAAAACAATGAAACTTAATCCAGACAAAAAAAAGAGCTGCACCTTTTCCTCTGCTCCCAGAGCAGCCGTATTATCGGAGCTGGCAGGAGCGAGAACAACGCAAAAAGAATAACATAAAACAGAAAGCGAGAGATAGAGAGCGCAGTACGACGCGGCCGCACAGAATAATGGCCGACTCCGCCAGCCGGGGCCGGACTGGAGACAAGTGTAGGACTGTCGGCTCCGATAACAAAGAAAATCATCAATTCTCACAATCCTCAATGAGAAATATTAAAGATGCGTCTGTGGTCGGAACGTTACATTTTTTTTGTCTTCTTTTCAGAGCAGATCACTTCCCATAATGGTTCCTGCCCAGATGATTAACCCCAAGTGACCCCTGAAGAATAAGGAAGACCTGAAGGCATGCGTAGTATACTACGGTTTTAAGTCCGGTAACAAAATCACATACGGGGCAAAAATGCGCCAACTGGAGTCACTATCTGACTCCGGTCCGCTCATTGACATTAATGAGATGGGGGCCGGATCCGACTGGGATACGGGAGCAACGGGTTTTCACGTCTACCAGCCAGATCTGGTCCCGTGTGTAACAATCTTGGTGTGAATGCACCCTTACCCATCATGGGCTGCAGCTTTCTGAGGGTTTTATTCTGCCTCCTGCTGCCTACCTACCTGACTGTATTCCCACCTACCTACCAACCTGACTGTCTTCCTGCCGACCTACCTTACTGTCTTCCTACCTAACTACATTCCTGACTACCTACCTACATGGCAACCTAGCTGCCTACATCCCTGGCTATCTAGTTACATACCTGCATGCCATAATACATACCTTCCTAGCTACCTACCTTACTACCTACCAACCTGGCTATCTATCTACCTGCCTAATCTTTCTACCAAACTACCTAGCAGCCTACCTATCTAGCTATCTACCTACCTGGGTTCTTAGCAACATGACTACCTTCCTACCTGGCTATCTACCTACCTTCCTACATGCCTACCTATCTAGCTTCCTACCTGGTTGTCTATCTACCAAAGTGCCTGGCAACCTGGCTACCTGCCTACCTGGCTATCTATCTACCTACCCGGCAATCTACCTAGCTAATTAGCTAACTGGCTACCAACCTAGCTACCTACCTACCTGGCTACCAACCTAGCTATCTAGCTACCTATCTACCAGGCTATCTATCTATTTGTCTACACGTTGTTTTTTCTACGAATAAGCACCACCGACTTAGTACATCATGCAATGGAAGTTCTCCGTCTGTAAGTCTGTATGCCCCATATTGACTATGAAGGTAGACTAGCAGTGCCTGCACTTCTTACTTTACTCTTTTTGGACACTGTCTATTGTTGGGGGGGGGGGGCTGGTGTAAATGCCAAATTTTATCCTGGGGGCCATGGAGCTATAGTTATCCCCTTTTTCAGGTGGTACAGTATGTGACAGGCTTGTATTAATTATTGTCTTCACATGTAGGATGAGGATCTCCAGGTGAGGAGCCAATGATGTCCGGGCGTCACACTCAGCAGAGGGAAGTCACGGCGGTCTGGACCAGATGAAGAAAAAAAAAGACTGAGTGAGTCCCTTATATCATTATGTATTCTCCTGACTGTTTCCCATCAGTGCTGTAATCACTGATATCTATGTGCGGACAGGGTCAGGGATCGTCGGAGGGGTAGGGGGTACAGGGAAATGTTTTGCATCGGGGCCCTGTGGTTTCTAGCTATGCCCTTGCTCTCATGGGTATGGATGGACTATAACAGCAGATGAACAGCGCCATTGTGTCTAAGATGATGTTACGCTAATTGTGAGGCAAAATGAACCAAAGAGACATCCGATGAAATCAGGCATCCACGATGTCCAAAGACATTTTACATGTAGTCTAAGAAGGTTCATGAAAAGTTCCCCTACAATTTCTTGAGATTTCTTCAATATGTATTTTATCCCTTACTGTGTCTAAGGACTAAGGATACTAAGGGTGCTCTGTGTGGACAAGTGCTGAAGTGATATAGTCTGAGGCCTCGTCAAGGATCTAAGGCTGTGGAAAGGACGTCCGCCCCGTGGGAGCCAGGAAGGAGTGAGTGGTGCTGATCTTATACCCAACTGGGTCCAGTAGAGGGGGCTGTGAAATACACCCGCAGGTGATCACATAAGAGGCTATAGCGTAGCCTGGAAAATTTGGTCCTGAGGTACAGAGGGCTGAACAGATTGGTTGGTGAAGAAGTACATTGAAGAGCAGGGCCTCGTATGGTTGGCCATCCACCTGTTGCATGTTGGGAAGGTTCTTGGACTGTTGCCTGCCTCTGAATTTCCCTGATGTTCCTGACTGCCACTTGTCCCAATAACCCTTCCATCCAAGTAACCCACTTGGTACCAGTCAGACCTTCTGAGAAGAGCAACCAGGTCCATCACTGAGTGGTATATGTACAGAATCGCACAATGTCAGGCAGCTGCTTCTACGGCTGCAGGATATTTTCCTGTATCAAAAGAGGCCTGGACTCGAGGGACAGGGACATAATGCCCCCCCCTTTATAAAGCATTGGTACAGTCTATAATCTATAATACTCCTCTTTATAAAGCATTGGTACAGTCTATAGTCTACAATACTCCCCTTTATAAAGCATTGGTACAGTCTATAGTCTATAATACTCCCCTTTATAAAACATTAGGTACAGTCTACAGTCTATAATACTCCCCTTTATAAAGCATTGGTACAGTCTACAGTCTATAATACTCCCCCTTTATAAAGCATTGGTACGGCCTCACCTGGAATATGCTGTTCAGTTTTGGGCACCAGTTCATAAAAGGGACACTGCGGAGTTGTAAAGGGAACGAAGATGTGCGACTAAACTAATATGGGGCCGCAACATCTTAGCTATGAGGAAAGAATTACATTTCTTTAGTCTTGAGAAGAGACGTTTAAGGGGGGATATGATCAACGTATAGAAGTATCTAAATGGCCCATACAAAAAATATGAGAAAAAACTGTTCCAGGTTAAACCTCAAAAGACAAGAGAGCGCTCCCTCCATCTGGAGAAGAAAAGGTTTAGTCTCAAGGGGGCGACAAGACGTCTTTACCATAAGAACTGTGAATTTATGGAACAGTCTACCTCAGGAACTGGGTGGCCCAGTAGCGGCCCCTACATACCTCCCTGCTACTAATAAACCAATTACCAGGAAAAACACCAACTTGGTGGTTCTCATGGAGCGGAACACTGAGGATTATGCAGATGACGTCCTATCATTCCCCATTGGTTTTACATTTTGGGTGGTCATTTTCCAGATCGGAGACCACCCTGTGTGATCAATATACTGTACAATAACAAAGGAGAATAAGAAGGGGTGAAAACTTTTGCACATCACTGTACACTTTCCTGCTTCCTCCTTTTTCTAAGCACAGGTCCCGGAGAATATACTATATTACACAGAATATATTCTTTTGTTTTGCAATTACCATTTCACATCGGTAGTAATCCCGGGCAGACCGCCGCTCCCCTCACTACTGACGCGTTCCCTAATCGGAACAGACAGTCACAATAAGACCAAAATCTTTCTTTACATCACAAGCAAAGCAATGTGCTCTTAATAAATATTGGTTTTAATGCCCAGGATACATTTATAATGCAAAGATTCCATTCCGGGGTCTGACCAATAAACACAGAACTTGACTATGGAGCAATGAGTAATAAAGATGAGTATGAACAGCGCCAAGGACGGGGGAGACGAAGAGGAGAAAGAATCATATAACAACTATATATATAAGGATGGTCTTTAAAGGGGTACTCCACCCCGAGACATCTTATCCTCTATTCAAAGGATAGGGGATAAGATGTCTGATCACGGGGGTCTCGTCACTAGGAACCCCCATGATCTCTGCTGCAGAACCCCAGATATCCGATGCATGGAGCAAACTTGGCTCTTTGCCTGGTGACTAGCGATGCGGTGCCCCCTCGTGATGTCACGGCCACGCCCCCTCGTGATGTCACGGCCATTCCCTTCAATGCAAGTCTATCGGGGGGGGGACCTGGCTGTGATGTCACGAACCTTGAAGTAGATGGGCTACAGCAGCGGAAGACAACTCTGGGGGCCACTCGTGTCAGCTAAGAACAGGAAACTGAGGCCACATTTCACACAGGAACCAAAACTGTACAATGGAAGATGGAAGAACGTTGTCTGGTCTGAGGAGTCTACATTCCAGCTGTGACGTTCAGATGGGTCAGAACTGGGTGTAAACAACAAAAAGCATGGATCTATCCTGCCTTGTATCAGCGAGTCAGGCTGGTGGGGGACGATAAGCTGGTGCCAGGATCCCTTCCTTTCTTCTTCTCTATATACACAAGCACAGCCACAACTCCAGTGCCGCCACTTCCAGCTATAACTTTAATTATTGTTATTGACCACAGTGGACCCATCTTCTGATGATACTTCCTGCAGGATAATACCCACCCTAAGAAAAGAGGATCCTGCCCCCTATATCTCTATAGTACATCCTCAGAAGAGATGATCCTGCTCCTCTATATCTCTATAGTACATCCTCAGAAGAGATGATCCTGCTCCTCTATATCTCTATAGTACACCCTCAGAAGAGAGGATCCTGCTCCCCTATATCTCTATAGTACACCCTCAGAAGAGAGGATCCTGCTCCTCTATATCTCTATAGTACACCCTCAGAAGAGAGGATCCTGCTCCTCTATACCTCTACAGTACACCCTCAGAAGAGAGGATCCTGCTCCTCTATATCTCTATAGTACATCCTCAGAAGAGAGGATCCTGCTGCTCTATATCTCTATAGTACACCCTCAGAAGAGAGGATCTTGCTCCTCTATATCTCTATAGTACATCCTCAGAAGAGAGGATCCTGCTCCTCTATATCTCTATAGTACACCCTCAGAAGAGAAGATCCTGCTCCTCTATATCTCTATAGTACACCCTCAGAAGAGAGGATCCTGCTCCTCTATATCTCTATAGTACATCCTCAGAAGAGAGCATCCTGCTCCTCTATATCTCTATAGTACACCCTCAGAAGAGGGGATCCTACTCCTCTATATCTCTATAGTACACCCTCAGAAGAGAGGATCCTGCTCCTCTATATCTCTATAGTACACCCTCAGAAGAGATGATCCTGCTCCTCTATATCTCTATAGTACACCCTCAGAAGAGAGGATCCTGCTCCTCTATATCTCTATAGTACACCCTCAGAAGAGAAGATCCTGCTCCTCTATATCTCTATAGTACATCCTCAGAAGAGAGGATCCTGCTCCTCTATATCTCTATAGTACACCCTCAGAAGAGAGGATCCTGCTCCTCTATATCTCTATAGTACACCCTCAGAAGAGAGGATCCTGCTGCCTGCCTAATGTGGGGGGAACTATACTGCCTACCTAATGTGGGGGGAACTATACTGCCAACCTAATGTGGGGAACATGCTGCCTACTAATGTGGGGGAACATGCTGCCTACCTAATGTGGGGGGAACTATACTGCCAACCTAATGTGGGGGGAACTATACTGCCTACCTAATGTGGGGGGAACTATACTGCCAACCTAATGTGGGGGAACTATGCTGCCTACTAATGTGGGGGGAACTATGCTGCCTACTAATGTGGGGGAACATGCTGCCTACCTAATGTGGGGGAACTATACTGCCTACCTAATGTGGGGGGGAACTATACTGCCAACCTAATGTGGGGGGGAACTATACTGCCAACCTAATGTGGGGGGGACAATATTGCCAACCTAATGTGGGGGGAACTATACTGCCAACCTAATGTGGGGGGAACTATACTGCCAACCTAATGTGGGGGAACATGCTGCCAACTAATGTGGGGGAACATGCTGCCTACCTAATGTGGGGGAGCTATACTGCCTACCTAATGTGGGGGGAACTATACTGCCAACCTAATGTGGGGGAACATGATGCCTACTAATGTGGGGGTACATGCTGCCTACCTAATGTGGGGGGAACTATACTGCCTACCTAATGTGGGGGGAACTATACTGCCAACCTAATGTGGGGGGAACTATACTGCCAACCTAATGTGGGGGGAACAATACTGCCAACCTAATGTGGGGGGAACTATACTGCCAACCTAATGTGGGGGAAACTATACCTGCCAACCTAATGTGGGGGAAACATGCTGCCTACTAATGTGGGGGAACATGCTGCCTACCTAATGTGGGGGGAACTATACTGACAACCTAATTTGGGGGAACATGCTGCCTACTAATGTGGGGGAACATGCTGCCTACCTAACATAGGGGGAACTACAAGGTACTGTACATTGCGGTAGGAGGGGTAGTCTTATATGGCGAGTATATCCCAAACTCTACATTTTAACTGTAAAGTTGGGGGTCGTCTTATACACCCAGTCGTCTTATACGCCGGCATATAAGGTATGTGGGGGGGAGGGGTCCTACAGATACAAACGGCCCTTTGAGGGTGACCAAACTGCTGATGCGGTCCCCGATTAATTTGAGTTTGACACCCCTGGTCTAGGATGACCCCTGACGAAGAGCCCCCTGTCGAAGACGTGTGGGAAGATGTGGAGATGCCCCCATTCTGCAAACGGTCCGTGAACCAGAATGTTGTGACCACCCTCATGGATGGTGAACCCTGGTCCAAAAAGTTTAAGGAAGACCTATACACCTGGAAGACTCTTCAAGATGAAAGTCAAGTCATGGGGGATCTTTTAGACTACCTTCTGGCGAAAAAGGTACCAACCCATCTACTCCGGGCCCAGTGTGACTACGAGTTGAAACATCTGTGGAGACAAAAGGAAATGACTGTTTGTTCACAAAGGACTGTTGTACCAAAATTCTTTGGATCCAGTCTCTTGTGATCGACTTCATCAGAACCTGGTTCCCTGAAGAGATGTGACCATGGTCCTCAACGCATACCATGGTCAGTCGGGACACTTTGGAGTTCACAAGTCCAAAGCTACTGTCAGGCGAAGATTCTATTGGATTGGAATGCGGAGAGACATTGAGAAATGATGCAGTGAATGTGCTGTCTGTAACGTCACCAAGAACGTGCGCAAGGACGCAAGAGCACCCCTCCATTCCATCCAGAGTGAAAGGCCTAACCAGTTGGTCGCGCTAGACCATGTTAAGTTGTCTCCTACCTATTCCGGGTACACTTATGCTCTCACCATGGTGGATCACTACTCTAAATGGGTTGTCGTTGTACCCGTTAAAGACCTCACAGCCAAGACAGCGGCCCAGATGTTCTACTCTAATTGGGTACAAACCATTAGGTGTCCGGAGTCTGTCCTAACGGCCCAGCTCTTCCAAGAACTGTGTCAATTCCATGCCTGCAGGAAACACCGGACTAATGCTTATCATCCCCAGTGGAAGGGGCTCTGTGAGCGCATCAACCAAGTCTTTATCCACATGTTGCATGCAGCCTCTGTGTCAAGACAGGAAGAGTGGCCCCGACTGCTGCCCGAACTATAGGAGATCTATAATAGCACAGTCCACTGTTCTACGGGGTACACCGCTATCTACTTGATGATGGGGTGCCATGGACAGCTGCCTAAAGACCGAACATTTGGGCTCCAAGCCCCGTTCAACAACTCTCCATAAGCCTCCCTTGAGTGGGTCTCTGACCACCAGAGAAGAATCCAAGAGGCCAAAGAAATTGGTTTCAAAGGTTCCAACATCTTCAGAGGTTCCAAAAGCTCCAGAAGACGCAAGAGTTCCAGATTCCCCCAAAGTGGTGTTTCGTAGGTCCCAATGGTCGACACAAGGACAAATTCCCGCAAAGTACAAAAATTTGCAGTTATGCACAACACATAGTTAGTCCATGTACAATCAAAATAGTCCACATACAACTGTTACGTTATGCGCTCCGGCCGCACATGCTGGCTGTGAGCACATGGTCCCGATACCTGCTGCTGCCGGCAGGGCTGGGACTCGCATCATGGGACGCGCCCGCATGCGAGCCCCAGGCCGTCACTCACCTGGTGTTTCTCCTGCCCCAGCCTCTGCCTCTCTGCTCTGGCGCATGTGTCCCCATCCCCTAGAGTGTGCGCGTGCTGGAGCTTTAAGATTTAAAGGGTGTAATTCACCTATGGCTCATTGATAAATTCCTCCACTCTCCTCACTTCCCTGCCGGATCTTTGTTGCCTTGTGCCTGAGAGAAAGCTTTCCTGAGAGTTGCCTTACCGTGTATCTGATCCTTTGCTCTGTGACTTGACCTTGCTTCTCTGCCACCTGCCTGCTGACCTCCTGCTACGTTCTGACTACACTACTTTGACGCCTGCCTTGACCTTCTGCTATCCTGTCTTATCCCTCCTGTGCCTCGCATTTCCTCAGCCACCTGTGTGGCCGAGCTGTGCCAGGGGTAGCGACCTGGGTGCCGCCTGCCGCAGCAAGTCCATCCCACTTTGTGGCGGGCTCGGGTGAAAACCAGCGGCACCTTAGACTCCGCTCCCTGGTACGGTCCGAGTCATCTGCCACACAGGTCCAGCGGATCCACATTTACCGGAGTTCCTGTCTTCTGAAACGTGAGTGTTAAAATAACTAAGTTAGAACTGTAACATCCTGTGTAGTCCCAGTCCACCAGTTTTAAATGTATGCCTATGTATATCTAATGTTTTCTCTCCTGTCCACATGTACAGGGTACTCTATTGGCCAGAGGGTTCCCCTGAAAGATAGGTAAACAAGTTTAGAGACAGAGTACAGTATGTACAGGTAACAGTTCAACGAATAAGAGAACAAAGGCACTCACCCGGCTTGGTGAATAAACTTCTTCTTTAATGCAGACTGTGCATATTTACAGCAGGATAGCGGTGGCAGCCGCAGCGAGCGCTGGATGCCAGTGTGCAAGATAGCTGGTGACAGCTGTTTCCTTCCCACAGGAACTTCAACAGACCATTTCCCTTGACCTTTGCACTCCTCTCTTAAGTACACTCCCCTTCTAGTGACGTGGAACACACAGGTGAGTGGAAATTAGTATACAAGTAGAAAACTGTGCAATAAATATTCAAATATGATTGCTAAAATCATGTAAAAAATGGGTTATAGCATGTATATATATATATATATATATATATATATATATATAAATCCTATATTCTACTTGAAAAAAAATCTTGAACTTCATACAATGTTACTTTATAGGAATACTCCCATATCTATCCAGTCATTCAGACCTATTTTTAGTCGCAACATCACTGATAATGAAAAATCAGAAAATTGGTTAAAGGGTACCTCTCATCAAAAAAACTTTTGATATATTATAGATTAATGTATGCAGAATAACTTTCAAATAGCATGTTATTAAAAAATATGCTTCTTTCTATTTAATTTTCCACTTTGAAAAAATGACCACTAGGGGTCTCCCTACCAGTCCTTTTTTATAGATTTCAGACTCATGCAGGAGTCCTAAATCTCAGACTGCAGCCAGAACACAGACAAACTCACCACTGCTCACTACCATGGAGCAGTGCTGAGCTTGTCTGTGTCCCGGCTGCAGTCTGAGATTAAGGACTCCAGCATAAGTCTGAAATCTATAAAAAAAAAAAAGGACTGGTAGGGAGACCCCTAGTGGTCATATTTTCAAAGTGGAAAATTAAATAGAAAGAAGCATATTTTTTAATAACATCCTATTTGAAAGTTATTCTGCATACATTAATCTATAATATATCAAAACATTTTTTGATGAAAGGGACCCTTTAAAGAAAATGCAAATAGGAGGAAACCGCAAGTGCGGACATTGTAACTGGTGTGCACAATACCTTACAGGGAAACAAGTCATTATAGTGTGTCACAGAAGAAATCAAAGAACCTATGTGCTGTAGAACTAAATATATCGTTTATGCAATTATTTGTGAGTGTAAAAGATTCTATATAGGAAGCACCATAAGACCAGTTAATGTCAGATTTAGAGAACATGTTAAATCTATTAGTACAAGAAAAGGGTCGCGACGCCTAATAGAACATGTTAATACTATACATAATGGCGACATTACAAAATTTAAATTCACAGGCGTACAGAAATTAGAACTGATAGAAGGTTTTGACAATATCAAGAGACTTCGCGAACTAGAGGCAAGATGGATACTCCGTACGCAAGCACAAGAGAAAATAGGTCTGAGTGACCGGATAGATATGGGAGTATTTCTATAAAGTAACATTGCATGAAGTTCAAGATTTTTTTCAAGTAGAATATAAGATTTATATATATATATACATGCTAGCACCCATTTTTTACATGATTTTAGCAATTATATTTGAATATTTATTGCACTGTTTTCTATTTGTATACTAATTTCCACTCACCTGTGTGTTCCACGTCACTAGAAGGGGAGTGTACTTAAGAGAGGAGTGCAAAGGTCAAGGGAAATGGTCTGTTGAAGATCCTGTGGGAAGGAAACAGCTGTCACCAGCTATCTTGCTGCGGCTGCCACCGCTATCCTGCTGTAAATATGCACAGTCTGCATTAAAGAAGAAGTTTATTCACCAAGCCGGGTGAGTGCCTTTGTTCTCTTATTCGTTGAACTGTATCCAGACTCTGCGTTTCTCCCACAAATGAGCACCACCCGATCAGCTGGTATTCCTACCGTCTGCACTCCCATAAAGAGTGATAGAATTTAATAGCGTGCAGTGCCTGCATCTTTTCAGATTCTTACCCTATTCAAACTATGTACAGGTAACACTGTTGTATAATAAAACAATGCATATTGAGTTCTGGGGAGAAGTGTTGAGAACCGAAGGGCCCAGCAGCTAAGGTATTGGGAAGATAGCCTCTGGCAACCCAATCCGCCACCAATGTGTTATGGTGCTTAAAAATGTGTTACTCATGCAGTCACAAGGATAAAGAAATTTCACGTTTACCCAGTTATGCAAACTCAGAGCATGTAAGGACATTTGAAAGTGCTACATGAACTCATCCCCTGTTGTTATTGACCATCCAGACCTGTGAAGGACATTTTAAACTACAATTCCCCAGGAACTTTCATTAGGCCTCAGTGGCCACTTCATTCGTCGGCCCTCCAGGACTGGGCGCCGAGAACTGCTGTATTTAAGAGGGGGAGTTTGTGGTGGCCCAGTACGGGAGTTGTTGCCCAGTACCCTTTCTGCCCTGTCCGGCAGCCTCCCTCCTGTGTCCCTGGGCCTCCTTGTACTTGTTTAACCCCTGTACATATGTTTTGCTGTGTATTGTGATATATAGTGTGTTGTTACTTTAAGAAATGTACCATGTGATTGTTACCCAGGAGGTATCAGTGATCAGATGATCCCAGGGGTGACCTATGGGCTCCCTGCTAGTCTCCCCCATATAAGCCCTGGGTGGAGCTAGCGCGCTCTCTTGCTTCCTGCTGAGGTTGAGTGCAGTTGAGTCCTAGTGTGTGTCCAGAGTCATTGGAGGCCTCAAGTCCAGTCTGCAGCCACAGTCAATTGCAAGTAATCTACAGTCATAGCTTTGTCAGTCATCAGTCAAGTCAAGTCAGTCCCTGTCAGCAACTGTCAAGTCAGCGTGGTCTGCATTAAATTGTACAGTCCTACTACAAGTCCCAGCAATCCCTTCAGGTCTCTGCATCACTGGTCACCTCCGTGGGCCCTGGCTGAACTGTATAGACTGTACCATCTGTCTACCCTCAGTAAAGCTATCGTTGTCCGTAACTTGGCGTCGGAGTCATTATTGCCCCCGTGCTTAGCGCAGGATCCAGCGGTATTACCTTCAGGTGGTATTGAGGATAAACCACGCCCTGGCGTCACAAACACAAGGGGTTAATGCCTTCTGCCCCTAGGGTAATGCCATCTGCCCCTTGGGTAATTCCATCTGCCCTCATCATCACACATACTGATGTTGGAACCAAATATTGGATTCTTTAACCATATTAAAAAGTAATTTCTCATTATGTTGAAGTCTCTTCCCGGGGCTCGTGCACAGAACATGCAGTGCGGCTTTTATTATAGACAGATGAACATTTTACTTCCCATAGCCGCTCCGAGTTTCTGCATTTTCCCGCACAATATTGTGTTTTTGTGCTAAGATATTAAATATTCACGCCTCCAGAGTTCTGCTCATTATCTTCTTTACAAGTGTTACGCGGAAGGCTGCAAAATGCTTCTAGCAAAGCTGTGAATGTCTACATAGGATGTCAGGGGGGACACAGCGGTGGGCAACATATATATATATATATATATATATATATATATATATATATATATAAATTACAGATATGTATGTGCTCCTACAGGGGGAGAAGTGTATTGGCTGCTCCTGGTTCAAAAGTAATCACCAATATCTATCTATATGAATAAAGAAAAAAAAAAGTATATATATATATATATATATATATATATATATATAATGAATATATATATATATATATATATATATATATGACTAGATATATAAATATATATGACTAAATATATATATATAAATATATATTACTAAATATATATAAAATATTAATATATATATATATATATATATATATATATAAAATATTTTTATATATATATATATATATATATATATATATACATATGTATATATATATATATATGACACTTATGCATGACATAGAACTTACGCATTCCATTTGAAATTGTATCCAGGCTAGACAATCCTCTATATCAATGGTCTCCAAACTGTGGACCTCCTGGTTGCAAAACTACAACTCCCAGCATGCCCGGACAGCCAAAGGCTGTCCGGGCATGCTGGGAGCTGTAGTTTTGCAACCAGGAGGTCCAAAGTTTGAGACCACTGGTTTATATGCTAAATACGTCAGCAGCAGTAATGGCATAGGGGGCAGTATGCCTGAATACTACTTACTGTTATATATATATATATATATATATATATATATATATATATATATATTCATATCATAATCATACTTGCGGAAATAAATATAAATATATATATATATATATATATATATATATATATACACCCACACACATATACATATATATAGCTAAATCAGCTCACGACCCTCAACACATGTAAAGCATCACACTGCGTACAAATAAAATATTCCCTATGTGTCCTTGTCTATGATAAGCAATAGTGTATACTGTCCTGTGTCGCCATCCAGCTGTCCGGACCGCGGAGGGTTAAGGCCGCGCAGCCCCACAGCTGTGATATGTGACGGTACAAATCTTGAGCGATTACAATAAACTCTCGCTTATAATAAAATATGTATAAGAATAGAACAGCGTGTAATAAAGCACAACTGTAAAAATGAGGTATATACAAGGGATTGTTTGCCCACTGGCAGATAGATGCCGCCTTTATGGGGCTCTGTCTCTACTTTCTGCAGGAGATGTTATCAGCCGGGAGATATGATTCCAATATACAAGAGTGTGTGTATATATATATATACACATTATTTGTGTTGTTACAGTGCCATCTAGTGGACGCTCTCCAGAATGCACCCTCACCTGGTAAAGGACAGAAACGCGTTCTGCAGATTTCTGAACTGTTACATTGTATCAAATAAAGATACAGAAATGTCTGAAATTTGTGAAACTAATTATAAATGTCTTAAAGGGTAACTCTATACCAAGCCACAGCCTGGCACACATCCTTGCTCACTCACAAATTTCCTTTATTGGCAGCCAGTGCCCCCATAATCACAGTGCCCAAATAATCCCAGTGCCCCCACAATCACAGTGCCCCCATAATCACACTGCCCCCATAATCCCACTGCCCCTATGATCACAGTGCCCCCAAAATCCCACTGCCCCCATAATCACACTGCCCCAACAATCATACTACCCCTATGATCACAGTGCCCCCATAATCACACTGCCCCCATAATCCCACTGCCCCCATAATCCCACTGCCCCCATAATCCCACTGCCCCCATGATCACACTGCCCCCATAATCACACTGCCCCCATAATCACACTGCCCCCATAATCACACTGCCCCCATAATCACACTGCCCCCATAATCACACTGCCCCCATAATCACAGTTCCCCCATAATCACAGTTCCCCCATAATCAGTGCCCCCATAATCACACTGCCCCCATAATCACACTGCCCCCATAATCACACTGCCTCCATAATCACACTGCCCCCATAATCACACTGCCCCCATAATCACAGTGCCCTTATAATCACACTGCCCCCATAATCACACTGCCCCCATAATCACAGTGCCCCTATAATCACACTGCCCCATGATCACAGTGCCCCCATAATCACACTGCACCCATAATCACACTGCCCCATTATCACACTGCCCCCATAATCACACTGCCCCCATAATCACACTGCACCCATAATCACACTGCCCCCATAATCACAGTGCCCCTATAATCACACTGCCCCCATATTCACACTGCACCCATAATCACAGTGCCCCCATAATCACAGTGCCCCCATAATCACACTGCCCCTATAATCACACTGCCCCCATAATCACACTGCCCCCATAATCACACTGCCCCCATAATCACAGTGCCCCCATAATCACAGTGCCCCCATAATCACAGTGCCCCCATAATCACAGTGCCCCCATAATCACAGTGCCCCCATAATCACAGTGCCCCCATAATCACAGTGCCCCCATAATCACAGTGCACCCATAATCACACTGCACCCATAATCACACTGCACCCATAATCACACTGCACCCATAATCACACTGCACCCATAATCACACTGCCCCCATAATCACAGTGCCCCCATAATCACACTGCCCCTATAATCCCACTGCCCCCATAATCACACTGCCCCCATAATCACAGTGCCCCCATAATCACACTGCCCCCATAATCACACTGCCCCATAATTACACTGCCCCCATAATCACACTGCCCCCATAATCACTGTGCCCCCATAATCACAGTGCCCCCATAATCACAGTGCCCCATAATCACACCGCCCCCATAATCACACCGCCCCCATAATCACACCGGCCCCATAATCACACTGCCCCCATAATCACACTGCACCCATAATCACACTGCCCCCATAATCACAGTGCCCCTATAATCACACTGCCCCCATATTCACACTGCACCCATAATCACAGTGCACCCATAATCACAGTGCCCCCATAATCACAGTGCCCCCATAATCACAGTGCCCCCATAATCACACTGCCCCCATAATCACACTGCCCCCATAATCACACTGCCCCCATAATCACACTGCCCCCATAATCACACTGCCCCCATGATCACAGTGTCCCCATAATCACAGTGCCCCCATAATCACAGTGCCCCCATAATCAAAGTGCCCTTATAATCACACTGCCCCCATAATCACACTGCCCCCATAATCACAGTGCCCCCGTAATCACACTGCCCCCGAAATCACACTGCCCCCATAATCACACTGCCCCCATAATCACACTGCCCCCATAATCACAGTGCCCCCATAATCACAGTGCCCCCATAATCACAGTGCCCGCATAATCACACTGCCCCCATAATCAGTGCCCCCATGATCACAGTGCCCCCATAATCACACTGCCCCCATAATCACACTACCCCCATAATCACACTGCCCCCATAATCAGTGCCCCCATGATCACAGTGCCCCCATAATCACACTGCCCCGATAATCACAGTGCCCTTATAATCACACTGCCCCCATAATCACAGTGCCCCCATAATCACACTGTCACCGTAATCACAGTGCCCCCGTAATCACACTGCCCCATAATCACACTGCCCCCATAATCAGTGCCCCCATAATCACAGTGCCCCTATAATCACACTGCCCCCATAATCACAGTGCCCCTATAATCACACTACCCCCATAATCACACTGCCCCCATAATCACACTGCCCGCATAATCACACTGCCCCATAATCACAGTGCCCCCATAATCACACTGCCCCATAATCACTGTGCCCCCATAATCACACTGCCCCTATGATCACATTGCCCCCATAATCACAGTGCCCCCATAATCACACTGCCCCCATAATCACACTGCCCCCATAATCACGTTGCCCACATAATCACAGTGCCCCTATAATCACACTGCCCCCATAATCACACTGCTACCATAATCACACTGCCCCCATAATCACACTGCTACCATAATCACACTGCCACCATAATCACAGTGCCCCAATAATCACACTGCCCCTATAATCACACTGCCACCATAATCACAGTGCCCCCATAATCACAGTGCCCCCATAATCACACTGCCACCATAATCACAGTGCCCCTATAATCACACTGCCACCATAATCACAGTGCCCCCATAATCACAGTGCCCCCATAATCACACTGCCCCCATAATCACAGTGCCCCCATAATCACACTGCCCCCATAATCACACTGCCCCCATAATCACACTGCCCCCATAATCACACTGCCCCCATAATCACAGTGCCCCCATAATCACAGTGCCCCCATAATCACAGTGCCCCCATAATCACACTGCCACCATAATCACAGTGCCACCATAATCACACTGCCCCATAATAACAGTGCCCCCATAATCACACTGCCCCATAATCACTGTGCCCCCATAATCACACTGCCCCTATGATCACACTGCCCCTATAATCACACTGCCCCTATAATCACACTGCCCCTATAATCACACTGCCCCTATAATCACATTGCCCCCATAATCACAGTGCCCCCATAATCACACTGCCCCCATAATCACACTGCCCCCATAATCACACTGCCCCCATAATCACAGTGCCCCTATAATCACACTGCCCCCATAATCACACTGCTACCATAATCACACTGCCCCCATAATCACACTGCCCCTATAATCACACTGCCCCTATAATCACACTGCCCCTATAATCACACTGCCCCCATAATCACACTGCCCCCGAAATCACACTGCCCCTGAAATCACACTGCCCCCATAATCACAGTGCCCCTATAATCACACTGCCTCCATAATCACACTGCCCCCATAATCACACTGCCCCCATAATCACACTGCCCCCATAATCACACTGCCCCCATAATCACAGTGCCCCCATAATCACAGTGCCCTTATAATCACACTGCCCCCATAATCACAGTGCCCTTATAATCACACTGCCCCCATAATCACACTGCCCCCATAATCACATTTCCCCTATAATCACACTGCCCTTGAAATCACAGTGCCCCCATAATCACACTGCCCCCATAATCACACTGCCCCCCCAATCACACTACCCCATAATCACAGTGCACCCACAATCACACTAACCCCATAATCACAGTGCCCCATAATCACAGTGCCCCATAATCACAGTGCCCCATAATCACAGTGCCCCATAATCACACTTCCCCCATAATCACAGTACCTCTATAATCACAGTGCCCCCATAATCACAGTGCCCCCATAATCACACTGCCCCCATAATCACACTGCCCCCATAATCACACTGCCCCCATAATCACACTGCCCCCATAATCACAGTGCCTCGATAATCACACTTCCCCCATAATCACAGTACCTCTATAATCACACTGCCCCCATAATCACATTGCCCCCATAATCACACTTCCCCCATAATCACAGTACCTCTATAATCACAGTGCCCCCATAATCACAGTGCCCCCATAATCACACTTCCCCCATAATCACAGTACCTCTATAGTCACACTGCCCCCATAATCACATTGCCCCTATAATCACACTTCCCCCATAATCACAGTACCTCTATAATCACACTGCCCCCATAATCACATTGCCCCTATAATCACACTGCCCCTGAAAGCACAGTGCCCCATATTCACAGTACCTCTATAATCACACTGCCCCTATAATCACAGTGCTCCCATTATCACACTGCCCCCATAATCACACTACCCCCATAATCACAGTGCCCCCATAATCACAGTGCCCACATAATCACACTGCCCCATAATCACACTGCCCCATAATCACACTGCCCCTATAAACACTGTGCCCCCATAATCACACTGCCCCCATAATCACACTGCCCCCATAATCACATTGCCCCTATAATCACACTGCCCCTGAAATCACAGTGCCCCCATAATCACCCTGCCCCCCAATCACACTAACCCCATAATCACAGTGCCCCATAATCACAGTGCCCCATAATCACACTTCCCCCATAATCACAGTACCTCTATGATCACAGTGCCACCATAATCACAGTGCCCCCATAATCACAGTGCCCCCATAATCACACTGCCCCCATAATCCCACTGCCCCCATAATCACACTGCCCCCACAATCACAGTGCCCCCATAATCACAGTGCCCCTATAATCACACTACCCCATAATCACACTGCCCCAATAATCACACTGCCCCAATAATCACACTGCCCCAATAATCACACTGCCCCATAATCACACTACCCCCATAATCACACTGCCCCATAATCATACTGCCCCCATAATCACAGTGCCGCCATAATCACACTGCCCCCATAATCACAGTGCCCCCATAATCACAGTGCCCCCATAATCACAGTGCCCCCATAATCACAGTGCCCCCATAATCACAGTGCCCCCATAATCACAGTGCCCCCATAATCACAGTGCCCCCATAATCGCACTGCACCCATAATCACACTGCCCCCATAATCACACTGCCCCAATAATCACAGTGCCCCCATAATCACAGTGCCCCTATAATCACACTGCCCCATAATCAAAGTGCCCCCATAATCACACTGCCCCCACAATCACACTAACCCCATAATCACACTGCCCCCATAATCACAGTACCTCTATAATCACACTGCCCCCATAATCACAGTGCCCCCATAATCACACTGCCCCCATAATCACACTGCCCCATAATCCCACTACCCCCATAATCACAGTACCCCCATAATCACACTGCCCCATAATCACACTACCCCCATAATCATACTGCCCCATAATCATACTGCCCCCATAATCACAGTGCCCCCATAAGCACACTGCCCCCATAATCAGTGCCCCCATGATCACAGTGCCCCCATAATCACACTGCCCCCATAATCACAGTGCCCCCATAATCACAGTGCCCCCATAATCACACTGCCCCCATAATCACACTGCCCCCATAATCACAGTGCCCCCATAATCACAGTGCCCCTATAATCACACTCCCCCTATAATCACACTCCCCCTATAATTACACTGCCCCCATAATCACACTGCCCCATAATCACAGTGCCCCTATAATCACAGTGCCCCTATAATCACAGTGCCCCTATAATCACACTGCCCCATGATCACAGTGCCCCCATAATCACAGTGCCCCCATAATCACACTGCACCCATAATCACACTGCCCCCATAATCACAGTGCCCCTATAATCACACTGCCCCCATAATCACACTGCACCCATAATCACATTGCACCCATAATCACAGTGCCCCCATAATCACACTGCCCCCATAATCACACTGCCCCCATAATCACACTGCCCCCATAATCACACTGCCCCCATAATCACAGTGCCCCCATAATCACAGTGCCCCCATAATCACAGTGCCCCCATAATCACAGTGCCCCCATAATCACAGTGCCCCCATAATCACAGTGCCCCCATAATCACACTGCCCCCTTAATCACAGTGCCTCATAATCAAACCGCCCCCATAATCACACCGCCCCCATAATCACACTACCCCCATAATCACACTGCCCCCATAATCACACTGCCCCCATAATCACACTGCCCCCATAATCACACTGCCCCCATGATCACAGTGCCCCCATAATCACAGTGCCCCCATAATCACAGTGCCCCCATAATCACAGTGCCCCCATAATCAAAGTGCCCTTATAATCACACTGCCCCCATAATCACACTGCCCCCATAATCACACTGCCCCCATAATCACACTGCCCCCATAATCACACTGCCCCCGTAATCACACTGCCCCCGTAATCACACTGCCCCCGTAATCACACTGCCCCCGTAATCACACTGCCCCCGTAATCACTCTGCCCCCATAATCACACTGCCCCCATAATCACAGTGCCCCCATAATCACACTGCCCCCATAATCACACTGCCCCCATAATCACACTGCCCCCACAATCAGTGCCCCCATGATCACAGTGCCCCTATAATCACACTGCCCCCATAATCACACTACCCCCATAATCACACTGCCCCCATAATCAGTGCCCCCATGATCACAGTGCCCCCATAATCACACTGCCCCCATAATCACAGTGCCCTTATAATCACAGTGCCCCCATAATCACAGTGCCCCCATAATCACAGTGCACCCATAATCACACTGCACCCATAATCACACTGCACCCATAATCACACTGCACCCATAATCACACTGCACCCATAATCACACTGCACCCATAATCACACTGCCCCCATAATCACAGTGCCCCCATAATCACACTGCCCCCATAATCAGACTGCCCCTATAATCCCACTGCCCCCATAATCACACTGCCCCCATAATCACAGTGCCCCCATAATCACACTGCCCCCATAATCACACTGCCCCATAATCACACTGCCCCCATAATCACTGTGCCCCCATAATCACAGTGCCCCCATAATCACAGTGCCCCATAATCACACCGCCCCCATAATCACACCGGCCCCATAATCACACTGCCCCCATAATCACACTGCACCCATAATCACACTGCCCCCATAATCACAGTGCCCCTATAATCACACTGCCCCCATATTCACACTGCACCCATAATCACAGTGCACCCATAATCACAGTGCCCCCATAATCACAGTGCCCCCATAATCACAGTGCCCCCATAATCACAGTGCCCCCATAATCACACTGCCCCCAAAATCACACTGCCCCCATAATCACACTGCCCCCATGATCACAGTGTCCCCATAATCACAGTGCCCCCATAATCACAGTGCCCCCATAATCAAAGTGCCCTTATAATCACACTGCCCCCATAATCACACTGCCCCCATAATCACAGTGCCCCCGTAATCACACTGCCCCCGTAATCACACTGCCCCCATAATCACACTGCCCCCATAATCACACTGCCCCCATAATCACAGTGCCCCCATAATCACAGTGCCCCCATAATCACACTGCCCCCATAATCAGTGCCCCCATGATCACAGTGCCCCCATATTCACACTGCCCCCATAATCACACTACCCCCATAATCACACTACCCCCATAATCACACTGCCCCCATAATCAGTGCCCCCATGATCACAGTGCCCCCATAATCACACTGCCCCGATAATCACAGTGCCCTTATAATCACACTGCCCCCATAATCACAGTGCCCCCATAATCACACTGCCACCGTAATCACAGTGCCCCCGTAATCACACTGCCCCATAATCACACTGCCCCCATAATCACACTACCCCCATAATCACAGTGCCCCTATAATCACACTGCCCCCATAATCACAGTGCCCCTATAATCACACTACCCCCATAATCACACTGCCCCCATAATCTCACTGCCCCTATGATCACACTGCCCGCATAATCACACTGCCCCATAATCACAGTGCCCCCATAATCACACTGCCCCATAATCACTGTGCCCCCATAATCACACTGCCCCTATGATCACACTGCCCCTATAATCACACTGCCCCTATAATCACACTGCCCCTATAATCACACTGCCCCTATAATCACACTGCCCCCATAATCACAGAGCCCCCATAATCACACTGCCCCTATAATCACACTGCCCCTATAATCACATTGCCCCCATAATCACAGTGCCCCCATAATCACACTGCCCCCATAATCACACTGCCCCCATAATCACACTGCCCCCATAATCACAGTGCCCCTATAATCACACTGCCCCCATAATCACACAGCTACCATAATCACACTGCCCCCATAATCACACTGCTACCATAATCACACTGCCACCATAATCACAGTGCCCCCATAATCACAGTGCCCTTATAATCACACTGCCCCCATAATCACACTGCCCCCATAATCACAGTGCCCTTATAATCACACTGCCCCCATAATCACATTTCCCCTATAATCACACTGCCCTTGAAATCACAGTGCCCCCATAATCACACTGCCCCCATAATCACACTGCCCCCCCAATCACACTACCCCATAATCACAGTGCACCCACAATCACACTAACCCCATAATCACAGTGCCCCATAATCACAGTGCCCCATAATCACAGTGCCCCATAATCACAGTGCCCCATAATCACACTTCCCCCATAATCACAGTACCTCTATAATCACAGTGCCCCCATAATCACAGTGCCCCCATAATCACACTGCCCCCATAATCACACTGCCCCCATAATCACACTGCCCCCATAATCACACTGCCCCCATAATCACAGTGCCTCGATAATCACACTTCCCCCATAATCACAGTACCTCTATAATCACACTGCCCCCATAATCACATTGCCCCCATAATCACACTGCCCCCGAAATCACAGTGCCCCATAATCACACTTCCCCCATAATCACAGTACCTCTATAATCACAGTGCCCCCATAATCACAGTGCCCCCATAATCACACTTCCCCCATAATCACAGTACCTCTATAGTCACACTGCCCCCATAATCACATTGCCCCTATAATCACACTTCCCCCATAATCACAGTACCTCTATAATCACACTGCCCCCATAATCACATTGCCCCTATAATCACACTGCCCCTGAAAGCACAGTGCCCCATATTCACAGTACCTCTATAATCACACTGCCCCTATAATCACAGTGCTCCCATTATCACACTGCCCCCATAATCACACTACCCCCATAATCACAGTGCCCCCATAATCACAGTGCCCACATAATCACACTGCCCCATAATCACACTGCCCCATAATCACACTGCCCCTATAAACACTGTGCCCCCATAATCACACTGCCCCCATAATCACACTGCCCCCATAATCACATTGCCCCTATAATCACACTGCCCCTGAAATCACAGTGCCCCCATAATCACCCTGCCCCCCAATCACACTAACCCCATAATCACAGTGCCCCATAATCACAGTGCCCCATAATCACACTTCCCCCATAATCACAGTACCTCTATGATCACAGTGCCACCATAATCACAGTGCCCCCATAATCACAGTGCCCCCATAATCACACTGCCCCCATAATCCCACTGCCCCCATAATCACACTGCCCCCACAATCACAGTGCCCCCATAATCACAGTGCCCCTATAATCACACTACCCCATAATCACACTGCCCCAATAATCACACTGCCCCAATAATCACACTGCCTCAATAATCACACTGCCCCATAATCACACTACCCCCATAATCACACTGCCCCATAATCATACTGCCCCCATAATCACAGTGCCGCCATAATCACACTGCCCCCATAATCACAGTGCCCCCATAATCACAGTGCCCCCATAATCACAGTGCCCCCATAATCACAGTGCCCCCATAATCACAGTGCCCCCATAATCACAGTGCCCCCATAATCACAGTGCCCCCATAATCGCACTGCACCCATAATCACACTGCCCCCATAATCACACTGCCCCAATAATCACAGTGCCCCCATAATCACAGTGCCCCTATAATCACACTGCCCCATAATCAAAGTGCCCCCATAATCACACTGCCCCCACAATCACACTAACCCCATAATCACACTGCCCCCATAATCACAGTACCTCTATAATCACACTGCCCCCATAATCACAGTGCCCCCATAATCACACTGCCCCCATAATCACACTGCCCCATAATCCCACTACCCCCATAATCACAGTACCCCCATAATCACACTGCCCCATAATCACACTACCCCCATAATCATACTGCCCCATAATCATACTGCCCCCATAATCACAGTGCCCCCATAAGCACACTGCCCCCATAATCAGTGCCCCCATGATCACAGTGCCCCCATAATCACACTGCCCCCATAATCACAGTGCCCCCATAATCACACTGCCCCCATAATCACACTGCCCCCATAATCACAGTGCCCCCATAATCACAGTGCCCCTATAATCACACTCCCCCTATAATCACACTCCCCCTATAATCACACTCCCCCTATAATTACACTGCCCCCATAATCACACTGCCCCATAATCACAGTGCCCCTATAATCACAGTGCCCCTATAATCACAGTGCCCCTATAATCACAGTGCCCCATGATCACAGTGCCCCCATAATCACAGTGCCCCCATAATCACACTGCACCCATAATCACACTGCCCCCATAATCACAGTGCCCCTATAATCACACTGCCCCCATAATCACACTGCACCCATAATC
This sequence comes from Hyla sarda, assembly GCF_029499605.1. NCBI lineage: Eukaryota > Metazoa > Chordata > Amphibia > Anura > Hylidae > Hyla > Hyla sarda. The sequence continues at coordinate 3,941,449 of NC_079196.1, read as the reverse complement.
ACATTGCACCCATAATCACAGTGCCCCCATAATCACACTGCCCCCATAATCACACTGCCCCCATAATCACAGTGCCCCCATAATCACACTGCCCCCATAATCACAGTGCCCCCATAATCACAGTGCCCCCATAATCACAGTGCCCCCATAATCACAGTGCCCCCATAATCACAGTGCCCCCATAATCACAGTGCCCCCATAATCACAGTGCCCCCATAATCACACTGCCCCCTTAATCACAGTGCCTCATAATCAAACCGCCCCCATAATCACACCGCCCCCATAATCACACCGCCCCCATAATCACACTACCCCCATAATCACACTGCCCCCATAATCACACTGCCCCCATAATCACACTGCCCCCATAATCACACTGCCCCCATGATCACAGTGCCCCCATAATCACAGTGCCCCCATAATCACAGTGCCCCCATAATCACAGTGCCCCCATAATCACAGTGCCCCCATAATCAAAGTGCCCTTATAATCACACTGCCCCCATAATCACACTGCCCCCATAATCACACTGCCCCCATAATCACACTGCCCCCATAATCACACTGCCCCCGTAATCACACTGCCCCCGTAATCACACTGCCCCCGTAATCACACTGCCCCCGTAATCACACTGCCCCCGTAATCACACTGCCCCCGTAATCACACTGCCCCCGTAATCACAGTGCCCCCATAATCACACTGCCCCCATAATCACACTGCCCCCATAATCACACTGCCCCCACAATCAGTGCCCCCATGATCACAGTGCCCCTATAATCACACTGCCCCCATAATCACACTACCCCCATAATCACACTGCCCCCATAATCAGTGCCCCCATGATCACAGTGCCCCCATAATCACAGTGCCCTTATAATCACAGTGCCCCCATAATCACAGTGCCCCCATAATCACAGTGCACCCATAATCACACTGCACCCATAATCACACTGCACCCATAATCACACTGCACCCATAATCACACTGCACCCATAATCACACTGCCCCCATAATCACAGTGCCCCCATAATCACACTGCCCCCATAATCAGACTGCCCCTATAATCCCACTGCCCCCATAATCACACTGCCCCCATAATCACAGTGCCCCCATAATCACACTGCCCCCATAATCACACTGCCCCATAATCACACTGCCCCCATAATCACTGTGCCCCCATAATCACAGTGCCCCCATAATCACAGTGCCCCATAATCACACCGCCCCCATAATCACACCGGCCCCATAATCACACTGCCCCCATAATCACACTGCACCCATAATCACACTGCCCCCATAATCACAGTGCCCATATAATCACACTGCCCCCATATTCACACTGCACCCATAATCACAGTGCACCCATAATCACAGTGCCCCCATAATCACAGTGCCCCCATAATCACAGTGCCCCCATAATCACAGTGCCCCCATAATCACACTGCCCCCAAAATCACACTGCCCCCATAATCACACTGCCCCCATGATCACAGTGTCCCCATAATCACAGTGCCCCCATAATCACAGTGCCCCCATAATCAAAGTGCCCTTATAATCACACTGCCCCCATAATCACACTGCCCCCATAATCACAGTGCCCCCGTAATCACACTGCCCCCTTAATCACACTGCCCCCATAATCACACTGCCCCCATAATCACACTGCCCCCATAATCACAGTGCCCCCATAATCACAGTGCCCCCATAATCACACTGCCCCCATAATCAGTGCCCCCATGATCACAGTGCCCCCATATTCACACTGCCCCCATAATCACACTACCCCCATAATCACACTACCCCCATAATCACACTGCCCCCATAATCAGTGCCCCCATGATCACAGTGCCCCCATAATCACACTGCCCCGATAATCACAGTGCCCTTATAATCACACTGCCCCCATAATCACAGTGCCCCCATAATCACACTGCCACCGTAATCACAGTGCCCCCGTAATCACACTGCCCCATAATCACACTGCCCCCATAATCACAGTGCCCCTATAATCACACTGCCCCCATAATCACAGTGCCCCTATAATCACACTACCCCCATAATCACACTGCCCCCATAATCTCACTGCCCCTATGATCACACTGCCCGCATAATCACACTGCCCCATAATCACAGTGCCCCCATAATCACACTGCCCCATAATCACTGTGCCCCCATAATCACACTGCCCCTATGATCACACTGCCCCTATAATCACACTGCCCCTATAATCACACTGCCCCTATAATCACACTGCCCCCATAATCACAGAGCCCCCATAATCACACTGCCCCTATAATCACACTGCCCCTATAATCACATTGCCCCCATAATCACAGTGCCCCCATAATCACACTGCCCCCATAATCACACTGCCCCCATAATCACACTGCCCCCATAATCACAGTGCCCCTATAATCACACTGCCCCCATAATCACACAGCTACCATAATCACACTGCCCCCATAATCACACTGCTACCATAATCACACTGCCACCATAATCACAGTGCCCCCATAATCACAGTGCCCCCATAATCACAGTGCCCCCATAATCACACTGCCACCATAATCACAGTGCCACCATAATCACACTGCCCCATAATAACAGTGCCCCCATAATCACACTGCCCCATAATCACTGTGCCCCCATAATCACACTGCCCCTATGATCACACTGCCCCCATAATCACACTGCCCCTATAATCACACTGCCCCTATAATCACACTGCCCCTATAATCACACTGCCCCTATAATCACATTGCCCCCATAATCACAGTGCCCCCATAATCACACTGCCCCCATAATCCCACTGCCCCCATAATCACAGTGCCCCTATAATCACACTGCCCCCATAATCACACTGCTACCATAATCACACTGCCCCCATAATAACACTGCCACCACAATCACACTGCTACCATAATCACACTGCCACCATAATCACAGTGCCCCAATAATCACACTGCCCCTATAATCACACTGCCACCATAATCACAGTGCCCCCATAATCACAGTGCCCCCATAATCACACTGCCACCATAATCACAGTGCCCCTATAATCACACTGCCACCATAATCACAGTGCCCCCATAATCACAGTGCCCCCATAATCACACTGCCCCCATAATCACACTGCCCCCATAATCACACTGCCCCCATAATCACAGTGCCCCATAATCACACTGCCCCCATAATCACACTGCCCCCATAATCACACTGCCCCCATAATCAAAGTGCCCTTATAATCACACTGCCCCCATAATCACACTGCCCCCATAATCACAGTGCCCCCGTAATCACACTGCCCCCGTAATCACACTGCCCCCATAATCACACTGCCCCCATAATCACAGTGCCCCCATAATCACAGTGCCCCCATAATCACAGTGCCCCCATAATCACAGTGCCCCCATAATCACACTGCCCCCATAATCAGTGCCCCCATGATCACAGTGCCCCCATAATCACACTGCCCCCATAATCACACTACCCCCATAATCACACTGCCCCCATAATCAGTGCCCCCATGATCACAGTGCCCCCATAATCACACTGCCCCGATAATCACAGTGCCCTTATAATCACACTGCCCCCATAATCACAGTGCCCCCATAATCACACTGCCACCGTAATCACAGTGCCCCCGTAATCACACTGCCCCATAATCACACTGCCCCCATAATCAGTGCCCCCATAATCACAGTGCCCCTATAATCACACTGCCCCCATAATCACAGTGCCCCTATAATCACACTACCCCCATAATCACACTGCCCCCATAATCTCACTGCCCCTATGATCACACTGCCCGCATAATCACACTGCCCCATAATCACAGTGCCCCCATAATCACACTGCCCCATAATCACTATGCACCCATAATCACACTGCCCCTATGATCACACTGCCCCTATAATCACACTGCCCCTATAATCACACTGCCCCTATAATCACAGTTCCCCCATAATCACAGAGCCCCCATAATCACACTGCCCCTATAATCACACTGCCCCTATAATCACACTGCCCCCATAATCACAGTGCCCCCATAATCACACTGCCCCCATAATCACACTGCCCCCATAATCACACTGCCCCCATAATCACAGTGCCCCCATAATCACAGTGCCCCTATAATCACACTGCCCCCATAATCACACTGCTACCATAATCACACTGCCCCCATAATCACACTGCTACCATAATCACACTGCCCCAATAATCACACTGCCCCTATAATCACACTGCCACCATAATCACAGTGCCCCCATAATCACAGTGCCCCCATAATCACAGTGCCCCCATAATCACACTGCCACCATAATCACAGTGCCACCATAATCACACTGCCCCATAATAACAGTGCCCCCATAATCACACTGCCCCATAATCACTGTGCCCCCATAATCACACTGCCCCTATGATCACACTGCCCCCATAATCACACTGCCCCTATAATCACACTGCCCCTATAATCACACTGCCCCTATAATCACACTGCCCCTATAATCACACTGCCCCTATAATCACACTGCCCCTATAATCACATTGCCCCCATAATCACAGTGCCCCCATAATCACACTGCCCCCATAATCACACTGCCCCCATAATCACACTGCCCCCATAATCACAGTGCCCCTATAATCACACTGCCCCCATAATCACACTGCTACCATAATCACACTGCTACCATAATCACACTGCCACCACAATCACACTGCTACCATAATCACACTGCCACCATAATCACAGTGCCCCAATAATCACACTGCCCCTATAATCACACTGCCACCATAATCACAGTGCCCCCATAATCACAGTGCCCCCATAATCACACTGCCACCATAATCACAGTGCCCCTATAATCACACTGCCACCATAATCACAGTGCCCCCATAATCACACTGCCCCCATAATCACACTGCCCCCATAATCACACTGCCCCCATAATCACACTGCCCCCATAATCACAGTGCCCCATAATCACACTGCCCCCATAATCACACTGCCCCCATAATCACACTGCCCCTATAATCACACTGCCCCCGAAATCACACTGCCCCCATAATCACACTGCCCCCATAATCACACTGCCCCCTGAAATCACACTACCCCCACAATCACACTAACCCCATAATCACACTGCCCCTGAAATCACACTGCCCCTATGATCACACTGCCCCCATAATCACAGTGCCCCTATAATCACACTGCCTCCATAATCACACTGCCCCCATAATCACACTGCCCCCATAATCACACTGCCCCCTTAATCACACTGCCCCCATAATCACAGTGCCCCCATAATCACAGTGCCCTTATAATCACACTGCCCCCATAATCACAGTGCCCTTATAATCACACTGCCCCCATAATCACACTGCCCCCATAATCACATTTCCCCTATAATCACACTGCCCCTGAAATCACAGTGCCCCCATAATCACACTGCCCCCATAATCACACTGCCCCCCCAATCACACTAACCCCATAATCACAGTGCCCCCACAATCACACTAACCCCATAATCACAGTGCCCCATAATCACAGTGCCCCATAATCACAGTGCCCCATAATCACACTTCCCCCATAATCACAGTACCTCTATAATCACAGTACCTCTATAATCACAGTGCCCCCATAATCACAGTGCCCCCATAATCACAGTGCCCCCATAATCACACTGCCCCCATAATCACACTGCCCCCATAATCACAGTGCCTCCATAATCACACTTCCCCCATAATCACAGTACCTCTATAATCACACTGCCCCCATAATCACATTGCCCCCATAATCACACTGCCCCCGAAATCACAGTGCCCCATAATCACACTTCCCCCATAATCACAGTACCTCTATAATCACAGTGCCCCCATAATCACAGTGCCCCCATAATCACACTTCCCCCATAATCACAGTACCTCTATAATCACACTGCCCCCATAATCACATTGCCCCTATAATCACACTTCCCCCATAATCACAGTACCTCTATAATCACACTGCCCCCATAATCACATTGCCCCTATAATCACACTGCCCCTGAAAGCACAGTGCCCCATATTCACAGTACCTCTATAATCACACTGCCCCTATAATCACAGTGCCCCCATTATCACACTGCCCCCATTATCACACTACCCCCATAATCACAGTGCCCCCATAATCATAGTGCCCACATAATCACACTGCCCCATAATCACACTGCCCCATAATCACACTACCCCTGAAATCACACTGCCCCTATAAACACTGTGCCCCCATAATCACACTGCCCCCATAATCACACTGCCCCCATAATCACATTGCCCCTATAATCACACTGCCCCTGAAATCACAGTGCCCCCATAATCACCCTGCCCCCCCCAATCACACTAACCCCATAATCACAGTGCCCCATAATCACACTTCCCCCATAATCACAGTACCTCTATGATCACAGTGCCCCCATAATCACAGTGCCCCCATAATCACAGTGCCCCCATAATCACAGTGCCCCCATAATCACACTGCCCCCATAATCACACTGCCCCCATAATCACACTGCCCCCATAATCACAGTGCACCCATAATCACACTGCCCCCATAATCACACTGCCCCCATAATCACAGTGCCCCCATAATTACCCTGCCCCCCACAATCACACTAACCCCATAATCACAGTGCCCCATAATCACACTTCCCCCATAATCACAGTACCTCTATGATCACAGTGCCCCCATAATCACAGTGCCCCCATAATCACACTGCCCCCATAATCACACTGCCTCCATAATCACACTTCCCCCATAATCACAGTACCTCTATAATCACACTGCCCCCATAATCACAGTGCCCCCATAATCACAGTGCCCCCATAATCACAGTGCTCCCATAATCACAGTGCTCCCATAATCACAGTGCTCCCATAATCACACTGCCCCAATCATCACAGTGCCCCCATAATCACACTGCCCCCATAATCACACTGCCCCCATAATCACAGTGCCCCCATAATCACAGTGCCCCCATAATCACTGTGCCCCTATAATCCCACTGCCCCATAATCAAAGTGCCCCCATAATCACACTGCCCCAATAATCAAAGTGCCCTGCATAATCACAGTGCCCCCACAATCACACTAAACCCATAATCACAGTGCCCCCATAATCCCACTGCCCCCATAATCACAGTGCCCCCATAATCCCACTGCCCCCATAATCACACTGCCCCCATAATCACAGTGCCCCCATAATCACAGTGCCCCATAATCACACTGCCCCAATAATCACACTGCCCCAATAATCACACTGCCCCAATAATCACACTGCCCCATAATCACACTACCCCCATAATCACACTGCCCCATAATCATACTGCCCCCATAATCACAGTGCCGCCATAATCACACTGCCCCCATAATCACACTGCCCCCATAATCACAGTGCCCCCATAATCACAGTGCCCCCATAATCACAGTGCCCCCATAATCGCACTGCACTCATAATCACACTGCCCCCATAATCACACTGCCCCAATAATCACAGTGCCCCCATAATCACAGTGCCCCTATAATCACACTGCCCCATAATCAAAGTGCCCCCATAATCACACTACCCCAATAATCAAAGTGCCCCCATAATCACACTGCCCCCACAATCACACTAACCCCATAATCACACTGCCCCCATAATAACAGTACCTCTATAATCACACTGCCCCCATAATCACAGTGCCCCCATAATCACACTGCCCCCATAATCACACTGCCCCATAATCACACTACCCCCATAATCATACTGCCCCATAATCATACTGCCCCCATAATCACAGTGCCCCCATAAGCACACTGCCCCCATAATCAGTGCCCCCATAATCACACTGCCCCCATAATCACAGTGCCCCCATAATCACACTGCCCCCATAATCACACTGCCCCCATAATCACAGTGCCCCCATAATCACAGTGCCCCCATAATCACAGTGCCCCCATAATCACAGTGCCCCTATAATCACAGTGCCCCTATAATCACACTCCCCCTATAATCACACTCTCCCTATAATCACACTCCCCCTATAATCACACTGCCCCCATAATCACACTGCCCCATAATCACAGTGCCCCTATAATCACAGTGCCCCTATAATCACACTGCCCCTATAATCACACTGCCCCATGATCACAGTGCCCCCATAATCACAGTGCCCCCATAATCACACTGCACCCATAATCACACTGCCCCCATAATCACAGTGCCCCCATAATCACACTGCCCCCATAATCACACTGCACCCATAATCACATTGCACCCATAATCACAGTGCCCCCATAATCACACTGCCCCCATAATCACACTGCCCCCATAATCACACTGCCCCCATAATCACACTGCCCCCATAATCACACTGCCCCCATAATCACACTGCCCCCATAATCACACTTCCCCATAATCACACTGCCCCCATAATCACAGTGCCCCCATAATCACAGTGCCCCCATAATCACAGTGCCCCCATAATCACACTGCCCCCTTAATCACAGTGCCTCATAATCACACCGCCCCCATAATCACACCGCCCCCATAATCACACCGCCCCCATAATCACACTACCCCCATAATCACACTACCCCCATAATCACACTGCCCCCATAATCACACTGCCCCCATAATCACACTGCCCCCATGATCACAGTGCCCCCATAATCACAGTGCCCCCATAATCACAGTGCCCCTATAATCACACTGCCCCCATAATCAAAGTGCCCTTATAATCACACTGCCCCCATAATCACACTGCCCCCATAATCACACTGCCCCCGTAATCACACTGCCCCCGTAATCACACTGCCCCCGTAATCACACTGCCCCCGTAATCACACTGCCCCCGTAATCACACTGCCCCCGTAATCACACTGCCCCCGTAATCACACTGCCCCCGTAATCACAGTGCCCCCATAATCACACTGCCCCCATAATCACACTGCCCCCATAATCACACTGCCCCCACAATCAGTGCCCCCATGATCACAGTGCCCCCATAATCACACTGCCCCCATAATCACACTACCCCCATAATCACACTGCCCCCACAATCAGTGCCCCCATGATCACAGTGCCCCCATAATCACACTGCCCCCATAATCACAGTGCCCTTATAATCACAGTGCCCTTATAATCACACTGCCCCCATAATCACAGTGCCCCCGTAATCACACTGCCACCGTAATCACAGTGCCCCCGTAATCACACTGCCCCCATAATCACACTGCCCCATAATCACACTGCCCCATAATCACACTGCCCCCATAATCACACTGCCCCCATAATCACAGTGCCCCTATAATCACAGTGCCCCCATAATCACACTGCCCCATAATCACACTGCCCCCATAATCACACTGCCCCCATAATTTCACTGCCCCTATGATCACACTGCCCGCATAATCACACTGCCCCATAATCACAGTGCCCCCATAATCACACTGCCCCATAATCACTGTGCCCCCATAATCACACTGCCCCCATAATCACACTGCCCCATAATCACAGTGCCCCCATAATCACACTGCCCCATAATCACAGTGCCCCCATAATCCCACTGCACCCATAATCACAGTGTCCCTATGATCACACTGCCCCCATAATCACACTGCCCGTATAATCACAGTTCCCCCATAATCACACTGCCCCCATAATCCCACTGCCCCCATAATCACACTGCCTCCATAATCACAGTGCACCCATAATCACAGTGCACCCATAATTACAGTGCACACATAATCACAGTGCCCCCATAATCACACTGCCCCCATAATCACACTGCCCTCATAATCACACTGCCCCCATAATCACACTGCCCCCATAATCACACTGCCCCCATAATCACAGTACCCCCATAATCACAGTGCCCCCATAATCACACTGCCCCATAATCACAGTACCTCTATAATCACACTGCCTCCATAATCACATTGCCCCTATAATCACACTGCCCCTGAAATCACAGTGCCCCATAATCACACTTCCCCCATAATCACAGTACCTCTATAATCACAGTGCCCCCATAATCACAGTGCCCCCATAATCACACTTCCCCCATAATCACAGTACCTCTATAATCACACTGCCCCCATAATCACATTGCCCCTATAATCACACTTCCCCCATAATCACAGTACCTCTATAATCACACTGCCCCCATAATCACATTGTCCCTATAATCACACTGCCCCTGAAATCACAGTGCCCCATAATCACAGTACCTCTATAATCACATTGCCCCTATAATCACACTGCCCCCATAATCACAGTGCCCCCATAATCACACTGCCCCCATAATCACACTACCCCCATAATCACAGTGCCCCCATAATCACAGTGCCCCCATAATCACACTGCCCCATAATCACACTGCCCCCATAATCACACTGCCCCTGAAATCACACTGCCCCTATAATCACAGTGCCCCCATAATCACACTGCCCCCATAATCACACTGCCCCAATAATCACAGTGCACCATAATCACACTGCCCCCATAATCACACTGCCCCCATAAATCACAGTGCCCCCATAATCACACTGCCCCCATAATCACACTGCCCACTGAGATGGCCGGTGTTTCTAGTCATTGGACAGGAGAGGAGGAGCAGGAGCAGCCAGAGGAGCTGGAGGGTTATGAGGAAGGCGAGACAGAGGACCCAGACACACCGTGGCAGTATGCAGTGGAGATGGAGGCAGGTAGTCCCTCCGAGTCACTGGCGCAAATGGCATGAGGCATGCTCAGTTGCATGCGTAGTGACCCCCAAATTGTCAAAATTCGTCAGCGGGATGACTTCTGGATCTCCACCTTATTGGACCCTCGCTACCGTCCCAGAATGGGGGGCATTTTTTACACCCACTGAGAGGGAGGACAAACTGACCTATCACAGAGACATTCTATGTAGTCAGTTGGCCGATGCCTATCGGCCACATGGTCCATCCACTCGCAGGTCTGACTCGGGAGGGCCCTCTGCACTCACCTTCCACTGCCATGGCTGCTGGGGAGGGGAGGGGTGGGAGGAGCAGTACCAGCTCAATCAGCAGCAGCCTGAGTCTACAGTCGCTGATGAGTAGCTTCCTTCAGCCGCATAGTAAAGCAACTCATCAGCAGCAGGTAGACATGGAGCAGGACCTGAACCAGCAGGTAGTGGCATACCTTGACATGGCCATACCAACAACCATTGAAGATCCGCTGGACTTCTGGGCAGCCAAACTTGATTTATGGCTGCAACTAGCAGAGTTTGCCCTGGAAAAGCTGTTCAGCCCGGCCAGTAGTGTGCCATCAGAACGGGTGTTTAGTGCGGCCGGGGCCATAGTCACCCCAAGGAGAACTCGTCTGTCCACTAAAAATCCCACTGCACCCATAATCACAGTGTCCCTATGATCACACTGCCCCCATAATCACACTGCCCGTATAATCACAGTTCCCCCATAATCACACTGCCCCCATAATCCCACTGCCCCCATAATCACACTGCCTCCATAATCACAGTGCACCCATAATCACAGTGCACCCATAATTACAGTGCACACATAATCACAGTGCCCCCATAATCACACTGCCCCCATAATCACACTGCCCCCATAATCACACTGCCCCCATAATCACACTACCCCCATAATCACAGTGCCCCCATAATCACAGTGCCCCCATAATCACACTGCCCCATAATCACACTGCCCCCATAATCACACTGCCCCCATGATCACACTGCCCCTGAAATCACACTGCCCCTATAATCACAGTGCCCCCATAATCACACTGCCCCCATAATCACACTGCCCCAATAATCACAGTGCACCATAATCACACTGCCCCCATAATCACACTGCCCCCATAAATCACAGTGCCCCCATAATCACACTGCCCCCATAATCACACTGCCCACTGAGATGGCCGGTGTTTCTAGTCATTGGACAGGAGAGGAGGAGCAGGAGCAGCCAGAGGAGCTGGAGGGTTATGAGGAAGGCGAGACAGAGGACCCAGACACACCGTGGCAGTATGCAGTGGAGATGGAGGCAGGTAGTCCCTCGGAGTCACTGGCGCAAATGGCATGAGGCATGCTCAGTTGCATGCGTAGTGACCCCCAAATTGTCAAAATTCGTCAGCGGGATGACTTCTGGATCTCCACCTTATTGGACCCTCGCTACCGTCCCAGAATGGGGGGCATTTTTTACACCCACTGAGAGGGAGGACAAACTGACCTATCACAGAGACATTCTATGTAGTCAGTTGGCCGATGCCTATCGGCCACATGGTCCATCCACTCGCAGGTCTGACTCGGGAGGGCCCTCTGCGCTCACCTTCCACTGCCATGGCTGCTGGGGAGGGGAGGGGTGGGAGGAGCAGTACCAGCTCAATCAGCAGCAGCCTGAGTCTACAGTCGCTGATGAGTAGCTTCCTTCAGCCGCATAGTAAAGCAACTCATCAGCAGCAGGTAGACATGGAGCAGGACCTGAACCAGCAGGTGGTGGCATACCTTGACATGGCCATACCAACAACCATTGAAGATCCGCTGGACTTCTGGGCTGCCAAACTTGATTTATGGCTGCAACTAGCAGAGTTTGCCCTGGAAAAGCTGTTCAGCCCGGCCAAAAGTGTGCCATCAGAGCGGGTGTTTAGTGCGGCCAGGGCCATAGTCACCCCAAGGAGAACTCGTCTGTCCACTAAAAATGTGGAGAGACTGACGTTTGTCAAGATGAATCAGGGATGGATCAGCCAGGATTTTCAGCCACCAATGCCAGATGCCTCAGAGTAGATTGACCATGGTACCACACCAACATTTCCCAATTATGGTTGGTTATTAAACCCTCTTGGGTTATCAATTAGGGTTATGAAACCCTCTTTGGTACTGCGATTGCCTGCTCCTGGCTCATCCTGTGTCTTTCAGGAACTACTTGCCTCACTGATGCTTCTCGCCTTGGGCCTTTCATTTTTGGATGTTTAGCAGTAGCTAAATACATGCTTAATGCAAATTTCAAAATTGATCTTTAAATGTAAGGGGATGGTTATGAATCCCTCTTGGGTACTGCGAATGACTGCTCCTGACTCATTCTGTGTCTTTCAGGAACTTCTTGCCTCACTGATGCTTCTGGCCTTGGGTCTTTAATTTTTGGAAGTTTAGCAGTAGCTGATACATGCTTAATGCAAATTTCAACAATGATCTTTAAATTCTCGGCGCTCTGCCAGGACCTTCTCCTACCCCGCCGGGGCCGATCCGAGGACCTCACTAAACCATCCAATCGGTAGTAGAGACATGCGGTGTGTACAAAGGGCAGGGACATCAGCCCTGGACATCTGAGGGCACAACACACCTGTTATTGTTCGATCTCGCGAGTGATCGTGCAAAGTAAGGGGTTATGAAAGCCTCTTGGGTACTGCTGATGCCTACTCCTGTCTGCTCCTGTGTCTTTCAGGAACTACTTAACTTCATGATGCTTCTGGGCTTGGGCCTTTAATTTTAGGATTTTTGAAATCCATACATACATGCTTAATTAAAATTTCAACATTTATGGTGTAATGTATGGGGTTAATAAACACTCTTGGGTAGCGTTTTTCTCAAATTTTCTGATAATTTTCACAGTAATAAACTTGAATTTTCCAGAATAATAACCATTACACCATTGAGCGATTGTTGTGTGTGATTTTTTAATTACATTTTTTTTTAAAAAATTCGGAGAGGGATGAACTCTGCTTCTTTATTTCATAAAAAATTATTTTATAGAAGAATGTCTTTTGGTGGTCCACCGTCCTGCATTATAGAGTCTTCTGGACTCTTGGATATGCGCTTGTTCTTAAACAAAGGTACAAAAACCAAAAATGGCCGGTCAAGGCTATGCAGACGTTGCACCTACACCTTATGGCCACATGAGCCCTGTGGGTGCTTGTGAGATTAAGTCCTTTGTACCCACACGGCTGGGTCCGGGACACAAATTTTGATTTAAATTTCAAATAAAAAAATCACACATTTCAATGGTCTCCTCATACTGCAGCCAACTCCAGGCTGCGTCATTCTGGTAATATATAGAGAGCACTCGCTGTCCTAAATTTTCGTCAAAATTTTTCATCAAATACCGGTATGTTTGTCTTTTTTATTAGGGATTGTGACGCTTTGGTGCATACTCATGCATCAGCCAACTCCAGCCTGTGTCATTCAGGCAATATATGGTTTATTGATGGCGCTGCTGGGCCTGGGTCTGGGAATTTCAAATTTTCTCATAGGTAGCACCCGCTATCCAAAAGTCTTCTTCATAAATTTCTACAATTGTTGTGTTTTTTGGGGGGGATTGCGAAGCCCTAGTGTGTACTCATGCATCAGCGAACTCGAGGCTGTGTCATTCAGGCAACATATAGGTAGCACCCGATGTCCTAAATATTCTTCAAAAATTTTAAAGATGGTTGTTTTTTCTTTGGGATTCTGATGCCCTGGTGTGTACTCAATGCTGCTTCCTGCTCCACTCAGCCCGTTGGTCCTGTGACAGTGTGCTACTCCGCCTCCACATCCTCCACTGTGTCTTAAGCCTCCACTGCCCGGACAAGTCTCAGTGGCCCTTCAGCATACCATGTGTGCAGGGCACGGCGGTGTCACATTGTTCTTCACATGGTTTGCCTTGGCGAGAAGTCTTGGAAACAATGGCCGGTCAGGGCAATGGAGACGTTGCGCCTACATCTCACGGCCACATAAGCCCTGTGGGGGCTTGTTGGATTTGGTCCTTCGTACCCACACGCTGGGGTCCGGGACACTCAAAGTTTGTTTTAAATTTCAAATCAAAAAATGATGGCGCTGCTGGGCCTGGGAATTTGAATTTTTCTCATAAGTAGCACCCACTATCCAAAATCTTTTTTTTTTTATTTCTAAAATTGTGGTGTTTTTTGGGGAGGGATTGTGAAGCCCTGCTGTGTACTCGTGCATCAGCCAACTCCAGGCTGTGTCATGCAGGCAATATATGGTTTACTGATGCCGCTGTGGGGGCTTGTTGGATTTGGGCCTTCGCACCCACACGATGGAGTCCAGGCCTCTCAAAGTTTGATTTAAATTTCAAATAAAAAATCTGACATTTCAATGGTCTCCTCATGCATCAGCCAACTTCAGGCTGTGTCATTCAGGCAACATATGGTTAACTGATGCCGCAGCTGGGCCTGGGAAATGTAAATTTTCTCATAGGTAGCACCCGCTATCCAAAATCTTCGTTTTAAATTTCTTAATTCATCTTTTAATCTTAGGGATTGTGAAGGCCTAGTGCCTACTCATGCTGCTGGCAACTCCGGGCTGTGCCATTCATCCACTATATGGTCTCCTCATGCTGCCAACACCTCCACGCTGTGCCATTCAGCCACTATATGGTCTCCTCATGCTGCCAACACCTCCACGCTGTGTCATTCAGCCACTATATGGTGTCCTCATGCTGCCAACACCTCCATGCTTTCATTCAGTCACTATATGGTCTCCTCATATTGCCAACACCTCCACGCTGTGTCATTCAGCCACTATATGGTCTCCTCATGCTACCAACACCTCCACGCTGTGTCATTCAGCCACTATATGGTCTCCTCATGCTACCAACACCTCCACACTGTATCATTCAGCCACTATATGGTGTCCTCATGCTGCCAACACCTCCACGCTGTGTCATTCAGTCACTATATGGTCTCCTCATGCTGCCAACACCTCCACACTGTGTCATTCAGCCACTATATGGTCACCTCATGCTGCCAACACATCCACGCTGTGCCATTCAGCCACTATATGGTGTCCTCATGCTGCCAACACCTTAACGCTGTGTCATTCAGCCACTAAATGGTCTCCTCATGCTGCCAACACCTCCAGGCTGTGTCATTCAGCCACTATATGGTCTCCTCATGCTGCAAACACCTCCACGCTGTATCATTCAGCGACTACATGGTCTCCTCATGCTGCCAACACCTCCACGCTGTGTCATTCATCCACTATATGGTCTCCTCATGCTGCCAACACCTCCGCGCTGTGTCATTCAGCCACTATATGGTCTCCTCATGCTGCCAACACCTCCACGCTGTGTCATTCATCCACTATATGGTCTCCTCATGCTGCCAACACCTCCGCGCTGTGTCATTCAGCCACTATATGGTCTCCTCATGCTGCCAACACCTCCACGCTGTGTCATTCAGCCACTATATGGTGTCCTCATGCTGCCACCACTTCCACGCTGTGTCATTCAGCCACTATATGGTCTCCTCATGCTGCCACCACTTCCACGCTGTGCCATTCAGCCACTATATGGTCTCCTCATGCTGCCAACACCTCCACACTGTGTCATTCAGTCACTATATGGTCTCCTTATGCTTCAGCCACCTCCACGGTGTGTCATTCAGCCACTATATGGTCTCCTCATGCTGCCAACACCTCCATACTGTGTCATTCATCCACTGTATGGTCTCCTCATGCTGCCAACACCTCCACGCTGTGTCATTCAGTCACTATATGGTCTCCTCATGCTGCCAACACCTCCATGCTGTGTCATTCATCCACTATATGGTCTCCTCATGCTGCCAACACCTCCACGCTGTGTCATTCAGTCACTATATGGTGTCCTCATGCTGCCAACACCTCCACGCTGTGTCATTCAGACACTATATGGTCTCTTCATGCTACCAACACCTCCACGCTGTGTCATTCATCCACTATATGGTCTCCTCATGCTGCCAACACCTCCATGCTGTGTCATTCATCCACTATATGGTCTCCTCATGCTGCCCGCACCTCCACCCTGTGCCATTCAACCACTATATGTTCTCCTCTTGCTTCAGCCACCTCCAAACTGTGTCATTCAGCCAGTATATGTTCTCCTCATCCTTTAGCCACCTCCAAGCTGTGTCATTCAGCCACTATATGGTCTCCTGATGTGGCCAACACCTCCACGCTGTGCCATTCAGCCACTATATGGTCTCCTCATGCTGCCAACACCTCCACGCTGTGCCATTCAGCCACTATATGGTCTCCTCATGCTGCCAACACCTCCACGCTGTGCCCTTCATCCACTATATGGTCTCCTCGCTCTGCCAACACCTTAACGCTGTGTCATTCAGCCACTAAATGGTCTCCTCATGCTGCCAACACCTCCAGGCTGTGTCATTCAGCCACTATATGGTCTCCTCATGCTGCAAACACCTCCACGCTGTATCATTCAGCGACTACATGGTCTCCTCATGCTGCCAACACCTCCACGCTGTGTCAGTCATCCACTACATGGTCTCCTCATGCTGCCAACACCTCCGCGCTGTGTCATTCAGCCACTATATGGTGTCCTCATGCTGCCAACACCTCCACGCTGTGTCAGTCATCCACTATATGGTCTCCTCATGCTGCCAACACCTCCGCGCTGTGTCATTCAGCCACTATATGGTGTCCTCATGCTGCCAACACCTCCACGCTGTGTCATTCATCCACTATATGGTCTTCTCATGCTGCCAACACCTCCGTGCTGTGTCATTCAGCCACTATATGGTGTCCTCATGCTGCCAACACCTCCACGCTGTGTCATTCAGCCACTATATGGTCTCCTCATGCTACCAACACCTCCACACTGTATCATTCAGCCACTATATGGTGTCCTCATGCTGCCAACACCTCCACACTGTGTCATTCAGCCACTATATGGTCTCCTCATGCTGCCAACACATCCACGCTGTGCCATTCAGCCACTATATGGTGTCCTCATGCTGCCACCACTTCCACGCTGTGTCATTCAGCCACTATATGGTCTCCTCATGCTGCCACCACTTCCACGCTGTGCCATTCAGCCACTATATGGTCTCCTCATGCTGCCAACACCTCCACACTGTGTCATTCGGTCACTATATGGTCTCCTTATGTTTCAGCCACCTCCACGGTGTGTCATTCAGCCACTATATGGTCTCATCATGCTGCCAACACCTCCACACTGTGTCATTCATCCACTGTATGGTCTCCTCATGCTGCCAACACCTCCACGCTGTGTCATTCAGTCACTATATGGTCTCCTCATGCTGCCAACACCTCCATGCTGTGTCATTCATCCACTATATGGTCTCCTCATGCTGCCAACACCTCCACGCTGTGTCATTCAGTCACTATATGGTGTCCTCATGCTGCCAACACCTCCACGCTGTGTCATTCAGACACTATATGGTCTCTTCATGCTACCAACACCTCCACGCTGTGTCATTCATCCACTATATGGTCTCCTCATGCTGCCAACACCTCCATGCTGTGTCATTCATCCACTATATGGTCTCCTCATGCTGCCCACACCTCCACCCTGTGCCATTCAACCACTATATGTTCTCCTCATGCTTCAGCCACCTCCACACTGTGTCATTCAGCCACTATATGTTCTCCTCATCCTTTAGCCACCTCCAAGCTGTGTCATTCAGCCACTACATGGTCTCCTGATGTGGCCAACACCTCCACGCTGTGCCATTCAGCCACTATATGGTCTCCTCATGCTGCCAACACCTCCACGCTGTGCCATTCAGCCACTATATAGTCTCCTCATGCTGCCAACACCTCCACGCTGTGCCATTCATCCACTATATGGTCTCCTCGCTCTGCCAACACCTCCATGCTGTGTCATTCAGCAACTATATGGTCTCCTCATGCGGCCAACACCTCCACGCTGTGTCATTCAGCCACTATATGGTCTCCTCATGCTGCCAACACCTCCACGCTGTGTCATTCAGTCACTATATGGTCTCCTCATACTGCCATCACCTCCATGCTGTGTCATTCATCCACTATATGGTCTCCTCATGCTGCCAACCCCTCCAGGCTGTGTCATTCAGTCACTATATGGTCTCCTCATGCTGCCAACCCCTCCACGCTGTGCCATTCAGCCACTATATGGTCTCGCCCCTAGCAACGGACTACAAGGGCAGGATCTGCTTTCCCAGTATAAATGCACAACCGCATTTGGGGTTGAGCACCTCCAGCCATTTGAGACCACGTTTTTTGTTGTTTGTTTAAATTTTATACTTGGAGGTGTGTAAACTCCAAAATTAATGCACCTTGAATATCTTCAAGGCAGCATTAAGGTAGCACCTGTGAGGCCAGGCACCTATATTAGCCAACTCAGGTGGGGCTTGTAGCCTGACTGCCTCCTCCCATTGTATGTGCTCAGTCACGCTGGAGAGTATCTGGGAGGAGGTTGTGAGTCGACGGAATGCTGCCGTAATTGCCCACTGGCCCCTGTTTTGCTTATCACGCACAGGTAGGATTAGCGTTAGGTCCCGCGCCATTTTGAGAAACCTTGGCGTTGGTGTGCGGGCTCTGGTCTCAATTTTAACATCAGTGTTGAGGGATAGCCAATGTCATTGTATACATCTACCACAGTAGTGCACCCATATTCCTGTATTGTATTATATATATATATATACACTAGCTGAGTACCCAGCGTTTCCCGGTTTTTCCTTCCTTATCCTTGTTGGGGAGGAAAATAAACGAAGGAGGAAACTTTTGACTTCATATCCCGTCCTCATATATTGTTGTCATACCCCGACCTCCTATCCCGTCATCATATCTTGACCTCATATCCTGTCCTTATATCCCGTCCTCCTATCCCGACCTCCTATCCCGTCCTCCTATCCCGACCTCCTATCCCGTCCTCCTATCCCGTCCTCCTATCTCGACCTCCTATCTCGTCCTCCTATCCCGACCTCCTATTCCATCCTCCTATCCCGTCCTCCTATCCCGTCCTCCTATCCCGTCCTCCTATCTCGACCTCCTATCTCGTCCTCCTATCTCCACCTCCTATCCCGTCCTCCTATCCCGTCCTCCTATCCCGACCTCCTATCCCGACCTCCTATCCCGTCCTCCTATCCCGTCCTCCTATCCCGTCCTCCTATCCCGACCTCCTATCCCGTCCTCCTATCTCCACCTCCTATTCCGTCCTCCTATCCCGTCCTCATATCCCGTCCTTCTATCCCGACCTCCTATCCCGACCTCCTATCTCGACCTCCTATCCCGTCCTCCTATCCCGTCCTCCTATCCCGTCCTCCTATCCCGACCTCCTATCCCGACCTCCTATCCCGACCTCCTATCCCGTCCTCCTATCCCGTCCTCCTATCCTGACCTCCTATACCGACCTCCTATCCCGACCTCCTATCCCGTCCTCCTATCTCCACCTCCTATTCCATCCTCCTATCTCGTCCTCTTATCCCATCCTCCTATCTCCACCTCCTAACTCAACCTCCTATCCCGACCATCCCGTCCTCCTATCTTGACCTCCTATCTCAACCCCCTATCCCGTCCTCCTATCTCCACCTCCTATCCCGACCTCCTATCCCGTCCTCCTATTCCGACCCTCCTATCCCGACCCCCTATCCCGGTCCTCCTATCCCGTCCTCCTATCCCGTCCCCCTATCCCGACCTCCTATCCCGTCCTCCTATCCCGTCCCCCTATCCCGACCTCCTATCTCGACCTCCTATCCCGTCCCCCAATCCCGACCTCCTATCCCGTCCTCCTATCCCGTCCTCCTATCTCGACCTCCTATCACGTCCCCCTATCCCGACCTCCTATCCCGTCCTCCTATCCTGACCTGTAATATGTGACCAGGTAATGAAATATCTCCAGCCGTACAGAAGTTAAGTGAGAACATACATTTCCTATTGATTTGCATGGGACTTTAAGCAAAAACCCCGCCCCTCACAAATGGGGGTAGTTAAGGGCTAAATTAACTATCTATATTTTAAGTGGACATATAAGTAACATGTGACCAAGTATTATGGAAATATCTCCAGCCGTTTGGAAGTTATGCAGTAACATATATTTCCCATAGACTTGTATGGGACTTTAAACATAAG
Source organism: Hyla sarda (assembly GCF_029499605.1). Classification (NCBI taxonomy): domain Eukaryota; kingdom Metazoa; phylum Chordata; class Amphibia; order Anura; family Hylidae; genus Hyla; species Hyla sarda. Next base: position 3,920,606 of record NC_079196.1, on the reverse strand, counting down.
CCCCGCCCCTGGCAAATGGGGGTGAGTAAGGGTTAAATCACCTATCCTATGTTTGTTGGTGACATATAAGTAACATGTGGTTAAGTGTAATGGTAATATCTTTAGCCGTTTGGAAGTGATGCTGGAACATACACACACATATATATACACACGCACATATATACAAACATACATACATATATACTTACATATATACATACACACATGTTGAGTTTTATATATATATATATATATATATATATATATCTCAACCGTCACCTACATATATGAACCGCCACCTTTATATATCAACCGTAACCTACGTATATGAACCGTCACCTACATATATGAACCGTCACCTACATATATGAACCGTCATCTATATATATGAACCGTCACCTACATAAATGAACCGTCACCTACATATATGAACCGTCACCTACATATATGAACCGTCACCTACATATATGAACCGTCACCTACATATATGAACCGTCACCTACATAAATGAACCGTCACCTACATATATGAACCGTCACCTACATATATGAACCGTCACCTATATATATGAACCGTCACCTATATATATGAACCGTCACCTACATATATGAACCGTCACCTCTATATATGAACCTTCACCTACATATATGAACCGTCACCTCTATATATGAAACGTCACCTACATATATGAACTGTCACCTATATATATGGACCGTCACCTCTATATATGAACCATCACCTATATATATATATGAACCGTCACCTACATAAATGAACCGTCACCTATATATATGAACCGTCACCTATATATATGAACCGTCAGCTATGTATATATGATCTCTATATATCTATACACATCATATATAAATGAACCGTCACCTCTATATATGAACCGTCACCTATATATATGAACCGTCACCTATATATATGGACTGTCACCTCTATATATGAACCATCACCTATATATATATATGAACCGTCACCTACATAAATGAACCGTCCCCTCTATATATGAACCGTCACCTACATTTATGAACCGTCACCTACATAAATGAACCGTCCCCTCTATATATGAACCGTCACCTACATATATGAACCGTCACCTACATATATGAACCATCACCTACATATATGAACCGTCACCTCTATATATGAACCGTCAGCTACATAAATGAACCGTCACCTACATATATGAACCGTCACCTACATAAATGAACCGTCACCTACATATATGAACCGTCACCTACATATATGAACCGTCACCTATATATATGAACCGTCACCTACATAAATGAACTATCACCTATGTATATGAACCGTCAGCTATATATATATGATCTCTATATATATTATATCTATATACATCATATATATTTATTATTTATATATATTATATTTACATACATATATATATATATATATATATATCTCTTGATGTACTGGCCTGTCTCCTGGTAGCGCCTCCATGCTCTGGACACTACGCTGACAGACACAGCAAACCTTTTTACCACAGCTCGCATTGATATGCCATCCTGGATGAGCTGCACTACCTGAGCCTCTGATTGTCAATCATTGTTCTTCCTGAGTGGACAGTGGGATTTCACACAAGTGTCAGTGACTTGGAGTTACATTGTGTTGTTTATGTTCCCTTTATGTTTTTGAGCAGTGTATATACATTGTGGTGTTTATGTTCCCTTTATATATATTTGAGCAGTGTATATACATTGTGGTGTTTATGTTCCCTTTATATATTTGAGCAGTGTATATACATTGTGTTGTTTATGTTCCCTTTATGTTTTTGAGCAGTGTATATACATTGTGGTGTTTATGTTCCCTTTATGTTTTTGAGCAGTGTATATACATTGTGGTGTTTATGTTCCCTTTATGTTTTTGAGCAGTGTATATACATTGTGGTGTTTATGTTCCCTTTATGTTTTTGAGCAGTGTATATACATTGTGTTATTTATGTTCCCTTTATGTTTTTGAGCAGTGTATATACATTGTGGTGGTTACGTGTTCCCTTTATGTTTTTTGGGCAGTGTATATACATTGTGGTGTTTAATGTCCCCTTTATGTTTTTTGAGCAGTGTATATACATTGTGTTGTTTATGTTCCCTTTATGTTTTTTGAGCAGTGTATATACATTGTGTTGTTTATGTTCCCTTTATGTTTTTGAGCAGTGTATATACATTGTGTTGTTTATGTTCCCTTTATGTTTTTGAGAAGTGTATATACATTGTGGTGTTTATGTTCCCTTTATGTTTTTGAGCAGTGTATATACATTGTGTTGTTTATGTTCCCTTTATGTTTTTGAGAAGTGTATATACATTGTGGTGATTATGTTCCCTTTATATATTTGAGCAGTGTATATACATTGTGTTGTTTATGTTCCCTTTATGTTTTTGGGCAGTGTATATACATTGTGTTGTTTATGTTCCCTTTATGTTTTTTGAGCAGTGTATATACATTGTGTTGTTTGTGTTCCCTTTATGTTTTTGAGAAGTGTATATACATTGTGGTGATTATGTTCCCTTTATATATTTGAGCAGTGTATATACATTGTGGTGTTTATGTTCCCTTTATGTTATTGAGCAGTGTATATACATTGTGTTGTTTATGTTCCCTTTATGTTTTTGAGCAGTGTATATACATTGTGTTGTTTATGTTCCCTTTATGTTTTTGAGCAGTGTATATACATTGTGGTGTTTATGTTCCCTTTATGTTTTTGAGCAGTGTATATACATTGTGTTGTTTATGTTCCCTTTATATATTTTTGAGCAGTGTATATACATTGTGTTGTTTATGTTCCCTTTATATATTTTTGAGCAGTGTATATACATTGTGTTGTTTATGTTCCCTTTATATATATTTGAGCAGTGTATATACATTGTGTTGTTTATGTTCCCTTTATGTTTTTGAGCAGTGTATATACATTGTGTTGTTTGCGTGTTCCCTTTATGTTTTTGAGCAGTGTATATACATTGTGTTGTTTATGTTCCCTTTATGTTTTTTGAGCAGTGTATATACATTGTGTTGTTTATGTTCCCTTTATGTTTTTGAGCAGTGTATATACATTGTGTTGTTTATGTTCCCTTTATGTTTTTGAGCAGTGTATATACATTGTGTTGTTTATGTTCCCTTTATGTTTTTGAGCAGTGTATATACATTGTGGTGTTTGTGTTCCCTTTATGTTTTTGTGCAGTGTATATACATTGTGTTGTTTATGTTGCCTTTATATATTTTTGAGCAGTGTATATACATTGTGTTGTTTATGTTCCCTTTATATATATTTGAGCAGTGTATATACATTGTGTTGTTTATGTTCCCTTTATGTTTTTGAGCAGTGTATATACATTGTGTTGTTTGCGTGTTCCCTTTATGTTTTTGAGCAGTGTATATACATTGTGTTGTTTATGTTCCCTTTATGTTTTTTGAGCAGTGTATATACATTGTGTTGTTTATGTTCCCTTTATGTTTTTGAGCAGTGTATATACATTGTGTTGTTTATGTTCCCTTTATGTTTTTGAGCAGTGTATATACATTGTGTTGTTTATGTTCCCTTTATGTTTTTGAGCAGTGTATATACATTGTGTTGTTTGTGTTCCCTTTATGTTTTTGTGCAGTGTATATACATTGTGTTGTTTATGTTCCCTTTATGTTTTTGAGCAGTGTATATACATTGTGTTGTTTATGTTCCCTTTATGTTTTTGAGCAGTGTATATACATTGTGTTGTTTATGTTCCCTTTATATATATTTGAGCAGTGTATATACATTGTGTTGTTTATGTTCCCTTTATATATTTGAGCAGTGTATATACATTGTGTTGTTTATGTTCCCTTTATATATTTGAGCAGTGTATATACATTGTGTTGTTTATGTTCCCTTTATGTTTTTGAGCAGTGTATATACATTGTGTTGTTTATGTTCCCTTTATGTTTTTGAGCAGTGTATATACATTGTGTTGTTTATGTTCCCTTTATATATTTGAGCAGTGTATATACATTGTGTTGTTTATCTTCCCTTTATATATTTGAGCAGTGTATATACATTGTGTTGTTTATGTTCCCTTTATGTTTTTGGGCAGTGTATATACATTGTGTTGTTTATGTTCCCTTTATGTTTTTGAGCAGTGTATATACATTGTGGTGTTTATGTTCCTTATGTTTTTGAGCAGTGTATATACATTGTGTTGTTAATGTTCCCTTTATATATTTTTGAGCAGTGTATATACATTGTGTTGTTTATGTTCCCTTTATGTTTTTGAGCAGTGTATATACATTGTGGTGTTTATGTTCCCTTTATGTTTTTTGAGCAGTGTATATACATTGTGTTGTTTATGTTCCCTTTATGTTTTTGAGCAGTGTATATACATTGTGTTGTTTATGTTCCCTTTATGTTTTTGAGCAGTGTATATACATTGTGGTGTTTATGTTCCCTTTATGTTTTTGAGCAGTGTATATACATTGTGTTGTTTATGTTCCCTTTATGTTTTTGAGCAGTGTATATACATTGTGTTGTTTATGTTCCCTTTATGTTTTTGAGCAGTGTATATACATTGTGTTGTTTATCTTCCCTTTATGTTTTTGAGCAGTGTATATACATTGTGGTGTTTATGTTCCCTTTATGTTTTTGAGCAGTGTATATACATTGTGGTGTTTATGTTCCCTTTATGTTTTTGAGCAGTGTATATACATTGTTTTGTTTATGTTCCCTTTAGGTTTTTTGAGCAGTGTATATACATTGTGTTGTTTATGTTCCCTTTATGTTTTTTGAGCAGTGTATATACATTGTGTTGTTCATGTTCCCTTTATGTTTTTGAGCAGTGTATATACATTGTGGTGTTTATGTTCCCTTTATGTTTTTGAGCAGTGTATATACATTGTGTTGTGTGTTCCCTTTATGTTTTTGAGCAGTGTATATACATTGTGGTGTTTATGTTCCCTTTATGTTTTTTGAGCAGTGTATATACATTGTGGTGTTTATGTTCCCTTTATATATTTGAGCAGTGTATATACATTGTGTTGTTTATGTTCCCTTTATGTTTTTGATCAGTGTATATACATTGTGGTGTTTATGTTCCCTTTATGTTTTTGAGCAGTGTATATACATTGTGGTGTTTATGTTCCCTTTATGTTTTTGAGCAGTGTATATACATTGTGTTGTTTGCGTGTTCCCTTTATGTTTTTTGAGCAGTGTATATACATTGTGTTGTTTATGTTCCCTTTATGTTTTTGAGCAGTGTATATACATTGTGTTGTTTATGTTCCCTTTATGTTTTTGAGAAGTGTATATACATTGTGGTGTTTATGTTCCCTTTATGTTTTTTGAGCAGTGTATATACATTGTGGTGTTTATGTTCCCTTTATGTTTTTGAGCAGTGTATATACATTGTGTTGTTTATGTTCCCTTTATGTTTTTGAGAAGTGTATATACATTGTGGTGTTTATGTTCCCTTTATATATTTGAGCAGTGTATATACATTGTGGTGTTTATGTTCCCTTTATATATTTGAGCAGTGTATATACATTGTGTTGTTTATGTTCCCTTTATGTTTTTGGGCAGTGTATATACATTGTGTTGTTTATGTTCCCTTTATGTTTTTTGAGCAGTGTATATACATTGTGTTGTTTATGTTCCCTTTATGTTTTTGAGCAGTGTATATACATTGTGGTGTTTATGTTCCCTTTATGTTTTTGAGCAGTGTATATACATTGTGTTGTTTATGTTCCCTTTATGTTTTTGAGCAGTGTATATACATTGTGTTGTTTATGTTCCCTTTATATATTTTTGAGCAGTGTATATACATTGTGTTGTTTATGTTGCCTTTATATATTTTTGAGCAGTGTATATACATTGTGTTGTTTATGTTCCCTTTATATATATTTGAGCAGTGTATATACATTGTGTTGTTTATGTTCCCTTTATGTTTTTGAGCAGTGTATATACATTGTGTTGTTTGCGTGTTCCCTTTATGTTTTGAGCAGTGTATATACATTGTGTTGTTTATGTTCCCTTTATGTTTTTTGAGCAGTGTATATACATTGTGTTGTTTATGTTCCCTTTATGTTTTTGAGCAGTGTATATACATTGTGTTGTTTATGTTCCCTTTATGTTTTTGAGCAGTGTATATACATTGTGTTGTTTATGTTCCCTTTATGTTTTTGAGCAGTGTATATACATTGTGTTGTTTGTGTTCCCTTTATGTTTTTGTGCAGTGTATATACATTGTGTTGTTTATGTTCCCTTTATGTTTTTGAGCAGTGTATATACATTGTGTTGTTTATGTTCCCTTTATGTTTTTGAGCAGTGTATATACATTGTGTTGTTTATGTTCCCTTTATGTTTTTGAGCAGTGTATATACATTGTGGTGTTTATGTTCCCTGTATATATATTTGAGCAGTGTATATACATTGTGGTGTTTATGTTCCCTTTATATATATTTGAGCAGTGTATATACATTGTGTTGTTTATGTTCCCTTTATATATATTTGAGCAGTGTATATACATTGTGTTGTTTATGTTCCCTTTATATATTTGAGCAGTGTATATACATTGTGTTGTTTATGTTCCCTTTATATATTTGAGCAGTGTATATACATTGTGTTGTTTATGTTCCCTTTATGTTTTTGAGCAGTGTATATACATTGTGTTGTTTATGTTCCCTTTATGTTTTTGAGCAGTGTATATACATTGTGTTGTTTATGTTCCCTTTATATATTTGAGCAGTGTATATACATTGTGTTGTTTATGTTCCCTTTATATATTTGAGCAGTGTATATACATTGTGTTGTTTATGTTCCCTTTATGTTTTTGGGCAGTGTATATACATTGTGTTGTTTATGTTCCCTTTATGTTTTTGAGCAGTGTATATACATTGTGGTGTTTATGTTCCTTATGTTTTTGAGCAGTGTATATACATTGTGTTGTTTATGTTCCCTTTATGTTTTTGAGCAGTGTATATACATTGTGTTGTTAATGTTCCCTTTATATATTTTTGAGCAGTGTATATACATTGTGTTGTTTATGTTCCCTTTATGTTTTTGAGCAGTGTATATACATTGTGTTGTTTATGTTCCCTTTATGTTTTTTGAGCAGTGTATATACATTGTGTTGTTTATGTTCCCTTTATGTTTTTGAGCTGTGTATATACATTGTGTTGTTTATCTTCCCTTTATGTTTTTGAGCAGTGTATATACATTGTGGTGTTTATGTTCCCTTTATGTTTTTGAGCAGTGTATATACATTGTGGTGTTTATGTTCCCTTTATGTTTTTTGAGCAGTGTATATACATTGTGTTGTTCATGTTCCCTTTATGTTTTTGAGCAGTGTATATACATTGTGGTGTTTATGTTCCGTTTATGTTTTTGAGCAGTGTATATACATTGTGTTGTGTGTTCCCTTTATGTTTTTGAGCAGTGTATATACATTGTGGTGTTTATGTTCCCTTTATGTTTTTTGAGCAGTGTATATACATTGTGTTGTTTATGTTCCCTTTATATATTTGAGCAGTGTATATACATTGTGTTGTTTATGTTCCCTTTATATATTAGAGCAGTGTATATACATTGTGTTGTTTATGTTCCCTTTATGTTTTTGATCAGTGTATATACATTGTGGTGTTTATGTTCCCTTTATGTTATTGAGCAGTGTATATACATTGTGTTGGTTATGTTCCCTTTATGTTTTTGAGCAGTGTATATACATTGTGGTGTTTATGTTCCCTTTATGTTTTTGAGCAGTGTATATACATTGTGGTGTTTATGTTCCCTTTATGTTTTTGAGCAGTGTATATACATTGTGGTGTTTATGTTCCCTTTATGTTTTTGAGCAGTGTATATACATTGTGGTGTTTATGTTCCCTTTATGTTTTTTGAGCAGTGTATATACATTGTGGTGTTTATGTTCCCTTTATATATTTTTGAGCAGTGTATATACATTGTGGTGTTTATGTTCCCTTTATGTTTTTGAGCAGTGTATATACATTGTGTTGTTTATGTTCCCTTTATATAATTGAGCAGTGTATATACATTGTGTTGTTTATGTTCCCTTTATATATTTGAGCAGTGTATATACATTGTGTTGTTTATGTTCCCTTTATATATTTGAGCAGTGTATATACATTGTGGTGTTTATGTTCCCTTTATGTTTTTTGAGCAGTGTATATACATTGTGTTGTTTATGTTCCCTTTATGTGTTTGAGCAGTGTATATACATTGTGTTGTTTATGTTCCCTTTATATTTTTGAGCAGTGTATATACATTGTGTTGTTTATGTTCCCTTTATTCTTTTGAGCAGTGTATATACATTGTGGTGTTTATGTTCCCTTTATATATTTGAGCAGTGTATATACATTGTGTTGTTTATTTTCCCTTTATATATTTGAGCAGTGTATATACATTGTGGTGTTTATGTTCCCTTTATGTTTTTTGAGCATTGTATATACATTGTGTTGTTTATGTTCCCTTTATGTTTTTTGAGCAGTGTATATACATTGTGGTGTTTATGTTCCCTTTATATATTTGAGCAGTGTATATACATTGTGGTGTTTATGTCCCCTTTATATATTAGAGCAGTGTATATACATTGTGTTGTTTATGTTCCCTTTATATATTAGAGCAGTGTATATACATTGTGTTGTTTATGTTCCCTTTATGTTTTTGAGCAGTGTATATACATTATGGTGTTTATGTTCCCTTTATGTTATTGAGCAGTGTATATACATTGTGTTGGTTATGTTCCCTTTATGTTTTTGAGCAGTGTATATACATTGTGTTGTTTATGTTCCCTTTATGTTTTTTGAGCAGTGTATATACATTGTGGTGTTTATGTTCCCTTTATATATTTTTGAGCAGTGTATATACATTGTGTTGTTTATGTTCCCTTTATATATTTGAGCAGTGTATATACCTTGTGGTGTTTATGTTCCCTTTATGTTTTTGAGCAGTGTATATACATTGTGTTGTTTATGTGTCCTTTATATATTTGAGCAGTGTATATATACATTGTGGTGTTTATGTTCCCTTTATGTTTTTGAGCAGTGTATATACATTGTGGTGTTTGTGTTCCCTTTATGTTTTTGAGCAGTGTATATACATTGTGGTGTTTATGTTCCCTTTATGTTTTTGAGCAGTGTATATACATTGTGTTGTTTATGTTCCCTTTATGTTTTTGAGCAGTGTATATACATTGTGGGGTTTATGTTCCCTTTATATATTTGAGCAGTGTATATACATTGTGTTGTTTATGTTCCCTTTATGTTTTTGAGCAGTGTATATATATTGTGGTGTTTATGTTCCCTTTATGTTTTTGAGCAGTGTATATACATTGTGTTGTTTATGTTCCCTTTATGTTTTTGAGCAGTGTATATACATTGTGTTGTTTATGTTCCCTTTATGTTATTGAGCAGTGTATATACATTGTGTTGTTTATGTTCCCTTTATGTTATTGAGCAGTGTATATACATTGTGGTGTTTATGTTCCCTTTATGTTTTTGGGCAGTGTATATACATTGTGTTGTTTATGTTCCCTTTATGTTTTTGAGCAGTGTATATACATTGTGTTGTTCATGTTCCCTTTATGTTTTTTGAGCAGTGTATATACATTGTGTTGTTTATGTTCCCTTTATGTTTTTGAGCAGTGTATATACATTGTGTTGTTTATGTTCCCTTTATGTTTTTGAGCAGTGTATATACATTGTGTTGTTTATCTTCCCTTTATGTTTTTGAGCAGTGTATATACATTGTGGTGTTTATGTTCCCTTTATATATTTGAGCAGTGTCTATACATTGTGGTGTTTATGTTCCCTTTATGTTTTTGAGCAGTGTATATACATTGTGGTGTTTATGTTCCCTTTATGTTTTTGAGCAGTGTATATACATTGTTTTGTTTATGTTCCCTTTAGGTTTTTTGAGCAGTGTATATACATTGTGTTGTTCATGTTCCCTTTATGTTTTTGAGCAGTGTATATACATTGTGTTGTTCATGTTCCCTTTATGTTTTTGAGCAGTGTATATACATTGTGTTGTTTATGTTCCCTTTATGTTTTTTGAGCAGTGTATATACATTGTGTTGTTCATGTTCCCTTTATGTTTTTGAGCAGTGTATATACATTGTGTTGTTTGTGTTACCTTTTATGTTTTTGAGCAGTGTATATACATTGTGGTGTTTATGTTCCCTTTATGTTTTTGAGCAGTGTATATACATTGTGTTGTGTGTTCCCTTTATGTTTTTGAGCAGTGTATATACATTGTGGTGTTTATGTTCCCTTTATGTTTTTTGAGCAGTGTATATACATTGTGGTGTTTATGTTCCCTTTATATATTTGAGCAGTGTATATACATTGTGTTGTTTATGTTCCCTTTATATATTAGAGCAGTGTATATACATTGTGTTGTTTATGTTCCCTTTATGTTTTTGATCAGTGTATATACATTGTGGTGTTTATGTTCCCTTTATGTTATTGAGCATTGTATATACAGTGTGTTGTTTATGTTCCCTTTATGTTTTTGAGCAGTGTATATACATTGTGGTGTTTATGTTCCCTTTATGTTTTTGAGCAGTGTATATACATTGTGTTGTTTATGTTCCCTTTATGTTTTTTGAGCAGTGTATATACATTGTGGTGTTTATGTTCCCTTTATATATTTTTGAGCAGTGTATATACATTGTGGTGTTTATGTTCCCTTTATGTTTTTGAGCAGTGTATATACATTGTGTTGTTTATGTTCCCTTTATGTTTTTTGAGCAGTGTGTATACATTGTGGTGTTTATGTTCCCTTTATATATTTTTGAGCAGTGTATATACATTGTGGTGTTTATGTTCCCTTTATGTTTTTGAGCAGTGTATATACATTGTGGTGTTTATGTTCCCTTTATGTTTTTGAGCATTGTATATACATTGTGTTGTTTATGTTCCCTTTATATATTTGAGCAGTGTATATACATTGTGTTGTTTATGTTCTCTTTATGTTTTTTGAGCAGTGTATATACATTGTGTTGTTTATGTTCCCTTTATGTTTTTGAGCAGTGTATATACATTGTGTTGTTTATGTTCCCTTTATGTTTTTGAGCAGTGTATATACATTGTGTTGTTTATGTTCCCTTTATGTTTTTTGAGCAGTGTATATACATTGTGTTGTTTATGTTCCCTTTATGTTTTTGAGCAGTGTATATACATTGTGTTGTTTATGTTCCCTTTATGTTTTTGAGCAGTGTATATACATTGTGTTGTTTATGTTCCCTTTATGTTTTTGAGCAGTGTATATACATTGTGTTGTTTATGTTCCCTTTATGTTTTTGAGCAGTGTATATACATTGTGTTGTTTATGTTCCCTTTATGTTTTTGAGCAGTGTATATACATTGTGTTGTTTGTGTTCCCTTTATGTTTTTGAGCAGTGTATATACATTGTGTTGTTTATGTTCCCTTTATGTTTTTGAGCAGTGTATATACATTGTGTTGTTTATGTTCCCTTTATGTTTTTGAGCAGTGTATATACATTGTGTTGTTTATGTTCCCTTTATGTTTTTGAGCAGTGTATATACATTGTGTTGTTTGTGTTCCCTTTATGTTTTTGAGCAGTGTATATACATTGTGGTGTTTCTGTTCCCTTTATATATTTGAGCAGTGTATATACATTGTGGTGTTTATGTTCCCTTTATGTTTTTGAGCAGTGTATATACATTGTGTTGTTTATGTTCCCTTTATGTTTTTGAGCAGTGTATATACATTGTGTTGTTTGTGTTCCCTTTATGTTTTTGAGCAGTGTATATACATTGTGGTGTTTCTGTTCCCTTTATATATTTGAGCAGTGTATATACATTGTGGTGTTTATGTTCCCTTTATGTTTTTGAGCAGTGTATATACATTGTGTTGTTTATGTTCCCTTTATGTTTTTGATCAGTGTATATACATTGTGTTGTTTGCGTGTTCCCTTTATGTTTTTGAGCAGTGTATATACATTGTGTTGTTTATGTTCCCTTTATGTTTTTTGAGCAGTGTATATACATTGTGTTGTTTATGTTCCCTTTATGTTTTTTGAGCAGTGTATATACATTGTGTTGTTTATGTTCCCTTTATGTTTTTGAGCAGTGTATATACATTGTGTTGTTTATGTTCCCTTTATGTTTTTGAGCAGTGTATATACATTGTGTTGTTTATGTTCCCTTTATGTTTTTGAGCAGTGTATATACATTGTGTTGTTTACGTTCCCTTTATGTTTTTGAGCAGTGTATATACATTGTGTTGTTTGTGTTCCCTTTATGTTTTTGTGCAGTGTATATACATTGTGTTGTTTATGTTCCCTTTATGTTTTTTGAGCAGTGTATATACATTGTGTTGTTTATGTTCCCTTTATATATATTTGAGCAGTCTATATACATTGTGTTGTTTATGTTCCCTTTATGTTTTTGAGCAGTGTATATACATTGTGTAGTTTATGTTCCCTTTATATATATTTGAGCAGTGTATATACATTGTGGTGTTTATGTTCCCTTTATGTTTTTGAGCAGTGTATATACATTGTGTTGTTTATGTTCCCTTTATGTTTTTGAGCAGTGTATATACATTGTGTTGTTTATGTTCCCTTTATGTTTTTGAGCAGTGTATATACATTGTGTTGTTTATGTTCCCTTTATATATTTGAGCAGTGTATATACATTGTGTTGTTTATGTTCCCTTTATGTTTTTGAGCAGTGTATATACATTGTGTTGTTTATGTTCCCTTTATATATTTGAGCAGTGTATATACATTGTGGTGTTTATGTTCCCTTTATATATTTTTGAGCAGTGTATATACATTTTGGTGTTTATGTTCCCTTTATGTTTTTTGAGCAGTGTATATACATTGTGTTGTTTATGTTCCCTTTATATATTTGAGCAGTGTATATACATTGTGTTGTTTATGTTCCCTTTATGTTTTTGAGCAGTGTATATACATTGTGTTGTTTATGTTCCCTTTATGTTTTTGAACAGTGTATATACATTGTGGTGTTTATGTTCCCTTTATATATTTGAGCAGTGTATATACATTGTGTTGTTTATGTTCCCTTTATGTTTTTGAGCAGTGTATATACATTGTGTTGTTTATGTTCCCTTTATGTTTTTGAGCAGTGTATATACATTGTGTTGTTTATGTTCCCTTTATATATTTGAGCAGTGTATATACATTGTGTTGTTTATGTTCCCTTTATGTTTTTGAGCAGTGTATATACATTGTGTTGTTTATGTTCCCTTTATATATTTGAGCAGTGTATATACATTGTGGTGTTTATGTTCCCTTTATATATTTTTGAGCAGTGTATATACATTTTGGTGTTTATGTTCCCTTTATGTTTTTTGAGCAGTGTATATACATTGTGTTGTTTATGTTCCCTTTATATATTTGAGCAGTGTATATACATTGTGTTGTTTATGTTCCCTTTATGTTTTTGAGCAGTGTATATACATTGTGTTGTTTATGTTCCCTTTATGTTTTTGAACAGTGTATATACATTGTGGTGTTTATGTTCCCTTTATGTTTTTGAGCAGTGTATATACATTGTGGTGTTTATGTTCCCTTTATGTTTTTTGAGCAGTGTATATACATTGTGGTGTTTATGTTCCCTTTATATATTTTTGAGCAGTGTATATACATTGTGTTGTTCATGTTTCCTTTATGTTTTTTGAGCAGTGTATATACATTGTGTTGTTTATGTTCCCTTTATATATATTTGAGCAGTGTATATACATTGTGTTGTTTATGTTCCCTTTATGTTTTTGAGCAGTGTATATACATTGTGGTGTTTGTGTTCCCTTTATGTTTTTTGAGCAGTGTATATACATTGTGTTGTTTATGTTCCCTTTATGTTTTTGAGCAGTGTATATACATTGTGGTGTTTGTGTTCCCTTTATGTTTTTTGAGCAGTGTATATACATTGTGTTGTTTATGTTCCCTTTATATATATTTGAGCAGTGTATATACCTTGTGTTGTTTGTGTTCCCTTTATGTTTTTGAGCAGTGTATATACATTGTGGTGTTTATGTTCCCTTTATATATTTGTGCAGTGTATATACATTGTGTTGTTTATGTTCCCTTTATGTTTTTGAGCAGTGTATATACATTGTGGTGTTTATGTTCCCTTTATATATTTGAGAAGTGTATATACATTGTGTTGTTTGTGTTCCCTTTATGTTTTTGAGCAGTGTATATACATTGTGGTGTTTATGTTCCCTTTATGTTTTTGAGCAGTGTATATACATTGTATTGTTCATGTTCCCTTTATGTTTTTTGAGCAGTGTATATACATTGTGGTGTTTATGTTCCCTTTATATATTTGAGCAGTGTATATACATTGTGGTGTTTGTGTTCCCTTTATGTTTTTGAGCAGTGTATATACATTGTATTGTTCATGTTCCCTTTATGTTTTTTGAGCAGTGTATATACATTGTGCTGTTCATGTTCCCTTTATGTTTGTGAGCAGTGTATATACATTGTGCTGTTCATGTTCCCTTTATGTTTTTGAGCAGTGTATATACATTGTGTTGTTTATGTTCCCTTTATGTTTTTGAGCAGTGTATATACATTGTGTTGTTTATGTTCCCTTTATGTTTTTGAGCAGTGTATATACATTGTGTTGTTTATGTTCCCTTTATGTTTTTGAGCAGTGTATATATATTGTGTTGTTTATGTTCCCTTTATGTTTTTTGAGCAGTGTATATACATTGTGGTGTTTATGTTCCCTTTATATATTTTTGAGCAGTGTATATACATTGTGGTGTTTATGTTCCCTTTATGTTTTTGAGCAGTGTATATACATTGTGGTGTTTATGTTCCCTTTATGTTTTTTGAGCAGTGTATATACATTGTGTTGTTTATGTTCCCTTTATGTTTTTTGAGCAGTGTATATACATTGTGTTGTTTGTGTTCCCTTTATGTTTTTGAGCAGTGTATATACATTGTGGTGTTTATGTCCCCTTTATGTTTTTGAGCAGTGTATATACATTGTGTTGTTTATGTTCCCTTTATGTTTTTGAGCAGTGTATATACATTGTGTTGTTTATGTTCCCTTTATATATTTGAGAAGTGTATATACATTGTGTTGTTTATGTTCCCTTTATATATTTGAGCAGTGTATATACATTGTGGTGTTTATGTTCCCTTTATATTATTTGAGCAGTGTATATACATTGTGTTGTTTATGTTCCCTTTATATATTTTTGAGCAGTGTATATACATTGTGGTGTTTATGTTCCCTTTATGTTTTTGAGCAGTGTATATACATTGTGGTGTTTATGTTTCTTTATGTTTTTGAGCAGTGTATATACATTGTAGTGTTTATGTTCCCTTTATGTTTTTGAGCAGTGTATATACATTGTGTTGTTTATGTTCCCTTTATATATTTTTGAGCAGTGTATATACATTGTGGTGTTTATGTTCCCTTTATATATTTTTGAGCAGTGTATATACATTGTGGTGTTTATGTTCCCTTTATGTTTTTGAGCAGTGTATATACATTGTGGTGTTTATGTTTCTTTATGTTTTTGAGCAGTGTATATACATTGTAGTGTTTATGTTCCCTTTATGTTTTTGAGCAGTGTATATACATTGTGTTGTTTATGTTCCCTTTATATATTAGAGCAGTGTATATACATTGTGTTGTTTATGTTCCCTTTATGTTTTTGAGCAGTGTATATACATTGTGTTGTTTATGTTCCCTTTATGTTTTTGAGCAGTGTATATACATTGTGGTGTTTATGTTCCCTTTATGTTTTTGAGCAGTGTATATACATTGTGTTGTTTATGTTCCCTTTATGTTTTTGAGCAGTGTATATACATTGTGTTATTTATGTTCCCTTTATATATATTTGAGCAGTGTATATACATTGTGTTGTTTATGTTCCCTTTATATATTTGAGCAGTGTATATACATTGTGTTGTTTATGTTCCCTTTATATATTTGAGCAGTGTATATACATTGTGTTGTTTATGTTCCCTTTATGTTTTTGAGCAGTGTATATACATTGTGGTGTTTATGTTCCCTTTATGTTTTTGAACAGTGTATATACATTGTGGTGTTTATGTTCCCTTTATGTTTTTTGAGCAGTGTATATACATTGTGTTGTTTATGTTCCCTTTATGTTTTTGAGCAGTGTATATACATTGTGTTGGTTATGTTCCCTTTATGTTTTTGAGCAGTGTATATACATTGTGTTGTTTATGTTCCCTTTATGTTTTTGAGCAGTGTATATACATTGTGGTGTTTATGTTCCCTTTATGTTTTTGAGCAGTGTATATACATTGTGTTGTTTATGTTTCCTTTATGTTTTTGAGCAGTGTATATACATTGTGTTGTTTGTGTTCCCTTTATGTTTTTGAGCAGTGTATATACATTGTGTTGTTTATGTTCCCTTTATGTTTTTGAGCAGTGTATATACATTGTGGTGTTTATGTTCCCTTTATGTTTTTTGAGCAGTGTATATACATTGTGGTGTTTATGTTCCCTTTATATATTTGAGCTGTGTATATACATTGTGTTGTTTATGTTCCCTTTATGTTTTTGAGCAGTGTATATACATTGTGGTGTTTATGTTCCCTTTATGTTTTTGAACAGTGTATATACATTGTGGTGTTTATGTTCCCTTTATGTTTTTTGAGCAGTGTATATACATTGTGGTGTTTATGTTCCCTTTATGTTTTTTGAGCAGTGTATATACATTGTGGTGTTTATGTTCCCTTTATGTTTTTGAGCAGTGTATATACATTGTGGTGTTTATGTTCCCTTTATGTTTTTTGAGCAGTGTATATACATTGTGGTGTTTATGTTCCCTTTATATATTTGAGCTGTGTATATACATTGTGTTGTTTATGTTCCCTTTATGTTTTTGAGCAGTGTATATACATTGTGGTGTTTATGTTCCCTTTATGTTTTTGAACAGTGTATATACATTGTGGTGTTTATGTTCCCTTTATGTTTTTTGAACAGTGTATATACATTGTGGTGTTTATGTTCCCTTTATGTTTTTTGAGCAGTGTATATACATTGTGGTGTTTATGTTCCCTTTATGTTTTTGAACAGTGTATATACATTGTGGTGTTTATGTTCCCTTTATGTTTTTTGAGCAGTGTATATACATTGTGGTGTTTATGTTCCCTTTATGTTATTGAGCAGTGTATATACATTGTGTTGTTTATGTTCCCTTTATATATTTGAGCAGTGTATATACATTGTGGTGTTTATGTTCCCTGTATATATATATTTGAGCAGTGTATATACATTGTGTTGTTTATGTTCCCTTTATATATTTGAGCAGTGTATATACATTGTGGTGTTTATGTTCCCTGTATATATATATTTGAGCAGTGTATATACATTGTGGTGTTTCTGTTCCCTTTATATATTTGAGCAGTGTATATACATTGTGTTGTTTATGTTCCCTTTATGTTTTTGAGCAGTGTATATACATTGTGTTGTTTGTGTTCTCTTTATGTTTTTGAGCAGTGTATATACATTGTGGTGTTTATGTTCCCTTTATGTTTTTGAGCAGTGTATATACATTGTGCTGTTTGTGTTCCCTTTATGTTTTTGAGCAGTGTATATACATTGTGCTGTTTATGTTCCCTTTATATATTTGAGCAGTGTATATACATTGTGTTGTTTATGTTCCCTTTATATATTTGAGCAGTGTATATACATTGTGCTGTTTATGTTCCCTTTATATATTTGAGCAGTGTATATACATTGTGCTGTTTATGTTCCCTTTATATATTTGAGCAGTGTATATACATTGTGTTGTTTATGTTCCCTTTATATATTTGAGCAGTGTATATACATTGTGCTGTTTATGTTCCCTTTATGTTTTTGAGCAGTGTATATACATTGTGTTGTTTATGTTCCCTTTATGTTTTTGAGCAGTGTATATACATTGTGTTGTTTATGTTCCCTTTATGTTTTTGAGCAGTGTATATACATTGTGCTGTTTATGTTCCCTTTATATATTTGAGCAGTGTATATACATTGTGTTGTTTATGTTCCCTTTATGTTTTTGAGCAGTGTATATACATTGTGTTGTTTATGTTCCCTTTATATATATTTGAGCAGTGTATATACATTGTGTTGTTTATGTTCCCTTTATATATATTTGAGCAGTGTATATACATTGTGTTGTTTATGTTCCCTTTATGTTTTTGAGCAGTGTATATACATTGTGGTGTTTATGTTCCCTTTATATATTTGAGCAGTGTATATACATTGTGTTGTTTGCGTGTTCCCTTTATGTTTTTGAGCAGTGTATATACATTGTGTTGTTTATGTTCCCTTTATGTTTTTGAGCAGTGTATATACATTGTGTTGTTTATGTTCCCTTTATGTTTTTGAGCAGTGTATATACATTGTGGTGTTAATGTTCCCTTTATGTTTTTGAGCAGTGTATATACATTGTGTTGTTTATGTTCCCTTTATATATATTTGAGCAGTGTATATACATTGTGTTGTTTATGTTCCCTTTATGTTTTTGAGCAGTGTATATACATTGTGGTGTTTATGTTCCCTTTATATATATTTGAGCAGTGTATATACATTGTGTTGTTTATGTTCCCTTTATATATATTTGAGCAGTGTATATACATTGTGTTGTTTATGGTCCCTTTATGTTTTTGAGCAGTGTATATACATTGTGGTGTTTGTGTTCCCTTTATATATATTTGAGCAGTGTATATACATTGTGTTGTTTATGTTCCCTTTATGTTTTTGAGCGGTGTATATACATTGTGTTGTTTATGTTCCCTTTATATATATTTGAGCAGTGTATATACATTGTGTTGTTTATGTTCCCTTTATATATATTTGAGCAGTGTATATACATTGTGTTGTTTATGGTCCCTTTATGTTTTTGAGCAGTGTATATACATTGTGTTGGTTACGTGTTCCCTTTATATATATTTGAGCAGTGTATATACATTGTGGTGTTTATGTTCCCTTTATATATTTGAGCAGTGTATATACATTGTGTTGTTTATGTTCCCTTTATGTTTTTGAGCAGTGTATATACATTGTGTTGTTTGTGTTCTCTTTATGTTTTTGAGCAGTGTATATACATTGTGGTGTTTATGTTCCCTTTATGTTTTTGAGCAGTGTATATACATTGTGTTGTTTGTGTTCCCTTTATGTTTTTGAGCAGTGTATATACATTGTGGTGTTTGTGTTCCCTTTATATATATTTGAGCAGTGTATATACATTGTGTTGTTTATGTTCCCTTTATATATATTTGAGCAGTGTATATACATTGTGTTGTTTATGTTCCCTTTATATATATTTGAGCAGTGTATATACATTGTGTTGTTTATGTTCCCTTTATGTTTTTGAGCAGTGTATATACATTGTGTTGTTTGTGTTCCCTTTATGTTTTTGAGCAGTGTATATACATTGTGGTGTTTGTGTTCCCTTTATGTTTTTTGAGCAGTGTATATACATTGTGGTGTTTATGTTCCCTTTATGTTTTTGAGCAGTGTATATACATTGTGTTGTTTATGTTCTTTTTATGTTTTTGAGCAGTGTATATACATTGTGTTGGTTACGTGTTCCCTTTATGTTTTTGAGCAGTGTATATACATTGTGTTGTTTATGTTCCCTTTATGTTTTTGAGCAGTGTATATACATTGTGTTGTTTATGTTCCCTTTATGTTTTTGAGCAGTGTATATACATTGTGTTGGTTACGTGTTCCCTTTATGTTTTTGAGCAGTGTATATACATTGTGTTGTTATGTTCCCTTTATATATTTTTGAGCAGTGTATATATACATTGTGTTGTTTATGTTCCCTTTATGTGTTTGAGCAGTGTATATACATTGTGGTGTTTATGTTCCCTTTATATATTTGAGCAGTGTATATACATTGTGGTGTTTATGTTCCCTTTATGTTTTTTGAGCAGTGTATATACATTGTGTTGTTTATGTTCCCTTAATATATATTTGAGCAGTGTATATACATTGTGTTGTTTATGTTCCCTTTATGTTTTTGAGCAGTGTATATACATTGTGGTGTTTATGTTCCCTTTATGTTTTTGAGCAGTGTATATACATTGTGGTGTTTATGTTCCCTTTATGTTTTTGAGCAGTGTATATACATTGTGTTGTTTATGTTCCCTTTATATATATTTGAGCAGTGTATATACATTGTGGTGTTTATGTTCCCTTTATGTTTTTGAGCAGTGTATATACATTGTGGTGTTTATGTTCCCTTTATATATATTTGAGCAGTGTATATACATTGTGTTGTTTATGTTCCCTTTATATATATTTGAGCAGTGTATATACATTGTGTTGTTTATGTTCCCTTTATGTTTTTGAGCAGTGTATATACATTGTGTTGTTTATGTTCCCTTTATGTTTTTGAGCAGTGTATATACATTGTGTTGTTTATGTTCCCTTTATGTTTTTTGAGCAGTGTATATACATTGTGTTGTGTATGTTCCCTTTATGTTTTTGAGCAGTGTATATACATTGTGGTGTTTATGTTCCCTTTATGTTTTTGAGCAGTGTATATACATTGTGTTGTTTATGTTCCCTTTATGTTTTTGAGCAGTGTATATACATTGTGTTGTTATGTTCCCTTTATATATTTGAGCAGTGTATATACATTGTGTTGTTTATGTTCCCTTTATGTTTTTGAGCAGTGTATATACATTGTGGTGTTTATGTTCCCTTTATGTTTTTTGAGCAGTGTATATACATTGTGGTGTTTATGTTCCCTTTATGTTTTTGAGCAGTGTATATACATTGTGTTGTTTATGTTCCCTTTATGTTTTTGAGCAGTGTATATACATTGTGGTGTTTATGTTCCCTTTATGTTTTTGAGCAGTGTATATACATTTTGGTGTTTATGTTCCCTTTATGTTTTTGAGCAGTGTATATACATTGTGTTGTTTATGTTCCCTTTATGTTTTTGAGCAGTGTATATACATTGTGTTGTTTATGTTTCCTTTATGTTTTTGAGCAGTGTATATACATTGTGTTGGTTACGTGTTCCCTTTATGTTTTTGAGCAGTGTATATACATTGTGTTGTTTATGTTCCCTTTATGTTTTTGAGCAGTGTATATACATTGTGTTTTTTATGTTCCCTTTATGTGTTTGAGCAGTGTATATACATTGTGGTGTTTATGTTCCCTTCATGTTTTTGAGCAGTGTATATACATTGTGGTGTTTATGTTCCCTTTATGTTTTTGAGCAGTGTATATACATTGTGGTGTTTATGTTCCCTTTATGTGTTTGAGCAGTGTATATACATTGTGTTGTTTATTTTCCCTTTATATATATTTGAGCAGTGTATATACATTGTGTTGTTTATGTTCCCTTTATATATATTTGAGCAGTGTATATATACATTGTGTTGTTTATGTTCCCTTTATGTTTTTGAGAAGTGTATATACATTGTGGTGTTTATGTTCCCTTTATGTTTTTGAGCAGTGTATATACATTGTGTACTTTATGTTCCCTTTATGTTATTGAGCAGTGTATATACATTGTGTTGTTTACGTTCCCTTTATTATTATTGAGCAGTGTATATACATTGTGTTGTTTATGTTCCCTTTATGCTATTGAGCAGTGTATATACATTGTGGTGTTTGTGTTCCCTTTATGTTTTTGAGCAGTGTATATACATTATGTTGTTTATGGTCCCTTTATGTTTTTGAGCAGTGTATATACATTGTGGTGTTTATGTTCCCTTTATATATATTTGAGCAGTGTATATACATTGTGGTGTTTACGTGTTCCCTTTATGTTTTTGAGCAGTGTATATACATTGTTTTGTTCATGTTCCCTTTATGTTTTTTGAGCAGTGTATATACATTGTGTTGGTTATGTTCCCTTTATATATTTGAGCAGTGTATATACATTGTGTTGTTTATGTTCCCTTTATGTTTTTGAGCAGTGTATATACATTGTGTTGTTTATGTTCCCTTTATGTTTTTGAGCAGTGTATATATATTGTGGTGTTTATGTTCCCTTTATGTTTTTGAGCAGTGTATATACATTGTGGTGTTTCTGTTCCCTTTATGTTTTTGAGCAGTGTATATACATTGTGGTGTTTATGTTCCCTTTATGTTTTTGAGCAGTGTATATACATTGTGGTGTTTATGTTCCCTTTATGTTTTTTGAGCAGTGTATATACATTGTGTTGGTTATGTTCCCTTTATATATTTGAGCAGTGTATATACATTGTGTTGTTTATGTTCCCTTTATGTTTTTGAGCAGTGTATATACATTGTGTTGTTTATGTTCCCTTTATGTTTTTGAGCAGTGTATATATATTGTGGTGTTTATGTTCCCTTTATGTTTTTGAGCAGTGTATATACATTGTGGTGTTTCTGTTCCCTTTATGTTTTTGAGCAGTGTATATACATTGTGGTGTTTATGTTCCCTTTATGTTTTTGAGCAGTGTATATACATTGTGTTGTTTATGTTCCCTTTATGTTTTTTGAGCAGTGTATATACATTGTGTTGTTTATGTTCCCTTTATGTTTTTGAGCAGTGTATATACATTGTGTTGTTTATGTTCCCTTTATGTTTTTGAGCAGTGTATATACATTGTGGTGTTTATGTTCCCTTTATGTTTTTGAGCAGTGTATATACATTGTGTTGTTTATGTTCCCTTTATATATTTGAGCAGTGTATATACATTGTGTTGTTTATGTTCCCTTTATATATATTTGAGCAGTGTATATACATTGTGTTGTTTATGTTCCCTTTATATATATATTTGAGCAGTGTATATACATTGTGTTGTTTGTGTTCCCTTTATGTTTTTGAGCAGTGTATATACATTGTGTTGTTTATGTTCCCTTTATATATATTTGAGCAGTGTATATACATTGTGTTGTTTATGTTCCCTTTATATATATATTTGAGCAGTGTATATACATTGTGTTGTTTATGTTCCCTTTATGTTTTTGAGCAGTGTATATACATTGTGTTGTTTATGTTCCCTTTATGTTTTTGAGCAGTGTATATACATTGTGTTGTTTATGTTCCCTTTATGTTTTTGAGCAGTGTATATACATTGTGGTGTTTCTGTTCCCTTTATATATTTGAGCAGTGTATATACATTGTGGTGTTTATGTTCCCTTTATGTTTTTGAGCAGTGTATATACATTGTGTTGTTTATGTTCCCTTTATGTTTTTGAGCAGTGTATATACATTGTGTTGTTTGTGTTCCCTTTATGTTTTTGAGCAGTGTATATACATTGTGTTGTTTGTGTTCCCTTTATGTTTTTGAGCAGTGTATATACATTGTGGTGTTTCTGTTCCCTTTATGTTTTTGAGCAGTGTATATACATTGTGTTGTTTGTGTTCCCTTTATGTTTTTGAGCAGTGTATATACATTGTGGTGTTTCTGTTCCCTTTATATATTTGAGCAGTGTATATACATTGTGGTGTTTATGTTCCCTTTATGTTTTTGAGCAGTGTATATACATTGTGTTGTTTATGTTCCCTTTATGTTTTTGAGCAGTGTATATACATTGTGTTGTTTATGTTCCCTTTATGTTTTTGAGCAGTGTATATACATTGTGTTGTTTGCGTGTTCCCTTTATGTTTTTGAGCAGTGTATATACATTGTGTTGTTTATGTTCCCTTTATGTTTTTGAGCAGTGTATATATATTGTGTTGTTTATGTTCCCTTTATGTTTTTGAGCAGTGTATATACATTGTGTTGTTTATGTTCCCTTTATATATATATTTGAGCAGTGTATATACATTGTGTTGTTTATGTTCCCTTTATATATTTTTGAGCAGTGTATATACATTGTGGTGTTTATGTTCCCCTTATGTGTTTGAGCAGTGTATATACATTGTGTTGTTTGTGTTCCCTTTATGTTTTTGAGCAGTGTATATACATTGTGTTGTTTATGTTCCCTTTATATATATTTGAGCAGTGTATATACATTGTGTTTATGTTCCCTTTATATATATATTTGAGCAGTGTATATACATTGTGTTGTTTATGTTCCCTTTATGTTTTTGAGCAGTGTATATACATTGTGTTGTTTATGTTCCCTTTATGTTTTTGAGCAGTGTATATACATTGTGTTGTTTATGTTCCCTTTATGTTTTTGAGCAGTGTATATATATTGTGTTGTTTATGTTCCCTTTATGTTTTTGAGCAGTGTATATACATTGTGTTGTTTATGTTCCCTTTATATATATATTTGAGCAGTGTATATACATTGTGTTGTTTATGTTCCCTTTATGTTTTTGAGCAGTGTATATACATTGTGTTGTTTATGTTCCCTTTATATATATATTTGAGCATTGTATATACATTGTGTTGTTTATGTTCCCTTTATTCTTTTGAGCAGTGTATATACATTGTGTTGTTTATGTTCCCTTTATATATATTTGAGCAGTGTATATACATTGTGTTGTTTGTGTTCCCTTTATGTTTTTGAGCAGTGTATATACATTGTGGTGTTTATGTTCCCTTTATGTTTTTGAGCAGTGTATATACATTGTGTTGTTTACGTGTTCCCTTTATATATATTTGAGCAGTGTATATACATTGTGGTGTTTATGTTCCCTTTATGTTTTTGAGCAGTGTATATACATTGTGTTGTTTACGTGTTCCCTTTATATATATTTGAGCAGTGTATATACATTGTGGTGTTTATGTTCCCTTTATGTTTTTTGAGCAGTGTATATACATTGTGGTGTTTATGTTCCCTTTATGTTTTTGAGCAGTGTATATACATTGTGTTGTTTACGTGTTCCCTTTATATATATTTGAGCAGTGTATATACATTGTGGTGTTTATGTTCCCTTTATGTTTTTTGAGCAGTGTATATACATTGTGGTGTTTATGTTCCCTTTATGTTTTTGAGCAGTGTATATACATTGTGTTGTTTACGTGTTCCCTTTATATATATTTGAGCAGTGTATATACATTGTGGTGTTTATGTTCCCTTTATGTTTTTGAGCAGTGTATATATATTGTGTTGTTTATGTTCCCTTTATATATATTTGAGCAGTGTATATACATTGTGGTGTTTATGTTCCCTTTATGTTTTTGAGCAGTGTATATACATTGTGGTGTTTATGTTCCCTTTATATATATTTGAGCAGTGTATATACATTGTGTTGTTTATGTTCCCTTTATGTTTTTGAGCAGTGTATATACATTGTGGTGTTTATGTTCCCCTTATGTGTTTGAGCAGTGTATATACATTGTGGTGTTTATGTTCCCTTTATATATTTGAGCAGTGTATATACATTGTGGTGTTTATGTTCCCTTTATATATTTGAGCAGTGTATATACATTGTGTTGTTTATGTTCCCTTTATATATTTGAGCAGTGTATATACATTGTGGTGTTTATGTTCCCTTTATATATTTGAGCAGTGTATATACATTGTGGTGTTTATGTTCCCCTTATGTTATTGAGCAGTGTATATACATTGTGATGTTTATGTTCCCCTTATGTTATTGAGCAGTGTATATACATTGTGTTGTTTATGTTCCCTTTATGTTTTTGAGCAGTGTATATACATTGTGTTGTTTATGTTCCCTTTATGTTGTGTATTACTATCGGAGTCGGCCGATTCTGCACAAACATTCATCACTGTAGACAACACAAAGGATTTCTCCACAGTCCATACAAAAGTCCGTATTCATTTCATTAAAAAAAAAAAAAGTGTCAAATCCCCAAATCAAGGCGAGCGACATTTAAACCAGCTCAATAGACCGTGAACAATAATAAAAGAATGTAACAGACAGAGATTATATTAAGTCTTTGCAGTATACGGCTCCGGGCCTCGGTGCGGCTGTATACTGCGCTGTAGATACATTGGTTACATAGTTACTGTGCTGTAGTGGTGATGTAATAAGATGACTGCACCACTAGATGGCAGCATTTTCTATGATATTATAGTTGATGAGCTACACCAGTGGTCTCCAACCTGCGGACCTCCAGATGTTACAGAACTACAACACCAAGCATGCCCGGACAGCCAACGGCTGTCATGGCATGCTGGGAGTTGTAGTTTTGCAACATCTGGAGGTCCGCAGGTTGAAGACCACTGATCTACACAATGTATCCTGTGCTGGTTCAGCCTCATATACAAACACAGGATGAAACGCGTCGGATGAAGTCGCATTCAGGATCTTCACAGTCTGGGATGAGAACCTTATATATACATGTGCAGTGAATAGAACCCTCATATATACATGTGCAGTGAATAGAACCCTCATATATACGTGTGCAGTGAATAGCACCCTCCTATATACATGTGCAGTGAATAGAACCCTCATATATACGTGTGCAGTGAATAGAACCCTCATATATACATGTGCAGTGAATAGAACCCTCCTATATACATGTGCAGTGAATAGAACCCTCATATTTACGTGTGCAGTGAATATAACCCTCATATATACATGTGCAGTGAATAGAACCCTCATATATACATGTGCAGTGAATAAAACCCTCATATATATACACATGTGCAGTGAATAGAACCCTCATATATATACGTGCAGTGAATAGAACCCTCATATATACACGTGCAGTGAATACAACCCTCATATATACACGTGCAGTGAATAGAACCCTCATATATACATGTGCAGTGAATAGAACCCTCATATATACATGTGCAGTGAATACAACCCTCATATATACACGTGCAGTGAATAGAACCCTCATATATACACGTGCAGTGAATAGAACCCTCATATATACATGTGCAGGGAATAGAACCCTCATATATACATGTGCAGTGAATAGAACCCTCATATATACATGTGCAGTGAATAGAACCCTCATATATACATGTGCAGTGAATAGAACCCTCCTATATACATGTGCAGTGAATAGAACCCTCATATATACATGTGCAGTGAATAGAACCCTCCTAGATACATGTGCAGTGAATAGAACCCTCCTATATACATGTGCAGTGACTAGAACCCTCATATATACACGTGCAGTGAATACAACCCTCATATATACACGTGCAGTGAATAGAACCCTCATATATACATGTGCAGTGAATACAACCCTCATATATACACGTGCAGTGAATAGAACCCTCATATATACATGTGCAGTGAATAGAACCCTCATATATACATGTGCAGTGAATAGAACCCTCATATATACATGTGCAGGGAATAGAACCCTCATATATACATGTGCAGTGAATAGAACCCTCATATATACATGTGCAGTGAATAGAACCCTCATATATACATGTGCAGTGAATAGAACCCTCATATATACATGTGCAGTGAATAGAACCCTCCTATATACATGTGCAGTGAATAGAACCCTCATATATACATGTGCAGTGAATAGAACCCTCCTAGATACATGTGCAGTGAATAGAACCCTCCTATATACATGTGCAGTGACTAGAACCCTCATATATACATGTGCAGTGAATAGAACCCTCATAGATACATGTGCAGTGAATAGAACCCTCATAGATACACGTGCAGTGAATAGAACCCTCCTATATACATGTGCAGTGAATAGAACCCTCATATATACATGTGCAGTGAATAGAACCCTCATATATACATGTGCAGTGAATAGAACCCTCATTTATACATGTGCAGTGAATAGAACCCTCCTATATGCATGTGCAGTGAATAGAACCCTCCTATATGCATGTGCAGTGAATAGAACCCTCCTATATACATGTCCCCGTATAGCTCAGCGCCCGCACAGCTACAATAAACATAAAGAAGTTGAATATATTTGTAAAGACTTTCATGCTTGATGCCTCCAGAGCTGTCTGCAAAATTCTGCACTTTTCCTGTTAACTCTAAATCTTCAGCTGCCGCACATTGTGGGGGATGGAGTGTGTGCACCATGCTCTGCAATGCATTATGGGATCTGGAGTAATGTTTGTCAGGAATGCAGCTCTGGGAGTGACTAGAGGATGAGATACAGTGAAATGTATTGGGGGAGTCTTAAGTCTACATTGTGGCAAAGGGTTTTATGAAAAGTGATTGTAAATTCAGAAACTCTGCAGTAAATGGCGTCTCCAGAGCAGGGCCAGAGGGGGTCATGACCTGCCCTACGTCATGCTGTGCCCCCCCCTCCCTACATCATGCTGTGCCCCCCCCTCCCTACATCATGCTGTGCCACCCCTCCCTACATCAAGCTGTGACCCCCTCCCTACATCATGCTGTGCCCCCCCTCCCTACATCATGCTGTGACCCCCTCCCTACATCAAGCTGTGACCCCCTCCCTACATCATGCTGTGCCCCACCCCCTCCCTACATCATGCTGTGACCCCTCCCTACATCATGCTGTGACCCCCTCCCTACATCATGCTGTGACCCCTCCCTACATCATGCTGTGCCCCCCCCTCCCTACATCATGCTGTGCCCCCCCTCCCTACATCATGCTGTGACCCCCTCCCTACATCATGCTGTGACCCCTCCC
Source organism: Hyla sarda (assembly GCF_029499605.1). Classification (NCBI taxonomy): domain Eukaryota; kingdom Metazoa; phylum Chordata; class Amphibia; order Anura; family Hylidae; genus Hyla; species Hyla sarda. Next base: position 3,892,206 of record NC_079196.1, on the reverse strand, counting down.
TACATCATGCTGTGACCCCCTCCCTACATCATGCTGTGCCCCCCCCCCCTCCCTACATCATGCTGTGACCCCCTCCCTACATCATGCTGTGACCCCTCCCTACATCATGCTGTGACCCCCCTCCCTACATCATGCTGTGACCCCTCCCTACATCATGCTGTGCCCCCCCCCCCTCCCTACATCATGCTGTGACCCCCTCCCTACATCATGCTGTGACCCCTCCCTACATCATGCTGTGACCCCCTCCCTACATCATGCTGTGACCCCTCCCTACATCATGCTGTGCCCCCCCTCCCTACATCATGCTGTGCCCCCCTCCCTACATCATGCTGTGACCCCCTCCCTACATCATGCTGTGACCCCTCCCTACATCATGCTGTGACCCCCTCCCTACATCATGCTGTGCCCCCCCCTACATCATGCTGTGCCCCCCCCTCCCTACATCATGCTGTGACCCCCTCCCTACATCATGCTGTGCCCCCCCCATATCATGCTGTGCCGCCCTACATCATGCTGTGCCCCCCTACATAATGCTGTGCCCCCCTACATCATGCTGTGTCCCCCGGGCCCCCCCCCCTACATCATGCTGTGCCCCCCTACATCATGCTTTGTCATCCCTTACATCATGATGTGCTCGCTGTGCCCCCCTATATCATGCTGTGCCCCCCTACATCATGCTGTGACCCCCTCCCTACATCATGCTGTGACCCCCTCCCTACATCATGCTGTGCCCCCTCCCTACATCATGCTGTGCCCCCCCTACATCATGCTGTGCCCCCTCCCTACATCATGCTGTGCCCCCCATAGCATGCTGTGACCCCCTCCCCTACATTATGCTGTGACCCCCACCCCTACATCATTTAGTGCCCCCCCTACATTATGCTGTGCCCCCTACATCATGCTGCCCCCCTACATCATGCTGTGCCCCCCCTCCCTACATCATGCTTTGCCCCCTCCCTACATCATGCTGTGACCCCCTCCCCTACATCATGCTGTGCCCCCCATACATCATGCTGTGCCCCCCCCCTACATCATGCTGTGCCCCCTCCCTACATCATGCTGCCCCCCCCTACATCATGCTGTGCCCCCCTACATCATGCTGTGCCCCCTCCCTATGTCATGCTGTGACCCCCTCCCCTACATTATGCTGTGACCCCCTCCCCTACATCATGCTGTGCCCCCCCATATCATGCTGCCCCCCCCCCCTACATCATGCTGTGCCCCCTCCCTACATCATGCTGTGCCCCCTCCCTACATTATGCTGTGACCCCCTCCCCTACATCATGCTGTGCCCCCCTACATCATGCTGTGCCCCCTCCCTACATCATGCTGTGACCCCCTCCCTACATCATGCTGTGCCCCACCATACATCATGTTGTGCCACCTACATCATGCTGTGCCCCCCCACATCATGCTACATCATGCTGTGACCCCCTTTCCTACATCATGCTTTGCCCCCCCATATCATGCTGTGCCCCCCATATCATGCTGTGCCCCCTCCCTACATCATGCTGTGACCCCCTTTCCTACATCATGCTTTGCCCCCCCATATCATGCTGTGCCCCCCATATCATGCTGTGCCCCCCCATATCATGCTGTGCCCCCCCTACATCATGCTGTGCCCCCCCTACATCATGCTGTGCCCCCCTACATCATGCTGTGCCCCCTCCCTACATCATGCTGTGCCCCCCATAGCATGCTGTGACCCCCTCCCCTACATTATGCTGTGACCCCCTCCCCTACATCATGCTGTGCCCCCCCTACATCATACTGTGCCCCCTACATCATGCCCCCTCCCTACATCATGCTGTGCCCCCTCCCTACATCATGCTGTGACCCCCTCCCCTACATCATGCTGTGCCCCCCCCATATCATGCTGCCCCCCCTACATCATGCTGTGCCCCCCCCTACATCATGCTGCCCCCCCCCCCCTACATCATGCTGTGCCCCCCCTACATCATGCTTGGCCCCCCTACATTATGCTGTGCCCCCTCCCTACATCATGCTGTGCCCCCCCTACATCATGCTGTGCCCCCTCCCTACATCATGCTGTGCCCCCTCCCTACATCATGCTGTGACCCCCCCCTACATCCTGCTGTGCCCCCCCACATCATGCTGTGCCCCCCCACATCATGCTGTGCCCCACCCTACATCATGCTGTGCCCCCCCACATCATGCTGTGCCCCCCCCCCCACATCATGCTGTGCCCCCCCACATCATGCTGTGCCCCCCTACATCATGCTGTGCCCCCCTACATCATGCTGTGCCCCCCCCACAGCATGCTGTGCCCCCTCCCTACATCATGTTGTGGCCCCCTCTCCTACATCATGCTGTGACCCCCTCCCCTACATCATGCTTTGACCCCCTCCCCTACATCATGCTGTGCCCCACCTACATCATGCTGTGCCTTCCCTTACATTATGTTGTGCCCCCCCTACATCATGTTGTGCCCCCCCTACATCATGTTGTGCCCCCACTACATCATTCTGTGCCCTCCCCTACATCATTCTGTGCCCTCCCCTACATCATTCTGTGCCCCCCCTACATCATGCTGTGCCCCTCGCTACATCAGGCTGTGCCCCCCACTACATCATGGTGTGCCCCCTCTACATCATGCTGTGCCCCACTCTACACCATGTTGTGCCCCCTACACCATGCTGTGCCCCTCTATGTCATGTTATGCCCCCCTGCACCATGCTGTGCCCCTCTGTCATGTTATGCCCCCTCTACATCATGCTGTGCCCCTCTATGTCATGTTATGCCCCCCCTCTACATCATGCTGTGCCCCCCCTTCATGCTTTGCCCCTCCCCCCTACATCATGCTGTGCCCCCCTGTGTCTGTGTCTCTGTGTTGGGGCTATGCTACCTAATGTGGGGAAACTATGCTACCTGATGTGGGGAAACTATACTACCTATGTGGGGAAACTATGCTACCTAATGTGTGGAAATTATGCTGCCTAATGTTGGGAAACTGTGCTACCTAATGTGGGGAAACTATGCTACCTAGTGTGGGTAACGTATGCTACCTAATGTGGGGAAACTATGCTACCTTAAGTGGGGAAACTATGCTGCCTAATGTGGGGAAACTATGCTTCCTAATGTGGGGAAACTATGCTGTCTAATGTGGGGAAACTATGTTGCTTAATGTGGGGAAACTGCTACCTAATGTGGGGAAACTGTGCTACCTAATGTGGGGAAACTGTGCTACCTAATGTGGGGAAACTATGCTACCTAATGTGGGGAAACTATGCTACCTAATGTGGGTAAACTATGCTACCTAATGTGGGGAAACTGTTACCTAATGTGGGGAAAACCTACCTAATGTGGGGAAAGTATGCTACCTAATGTGGGGAAAGTATGCTACCTAATGTGGGGAAAGTATGCCACCTAATGTGGGTAAACTGCTACCTAATGTGTGGAAACTATGCTACCTAATGTGGTAAAAACTATGCCACCTAATGTGGGTAAACTGCTACCTAATGTGTGGAAACTGTGCTACCTAATGTGGGGAAACAGTGCTTCCTAATGTGGGGAAACTATGCTACCTAATGTGGGGAAACTATGCTACTTGTTACAGTTGTATCCATACTGATTTCTTAGCCTCACAGTGGATGCAATTGTTACAAACCCTCAGCTGTGAGAAGTAGATCTACATTTTTTTACATCTAAATTTTCGGCCTTTAGTGTTTCCAAACCAGTTTCAAAACTACAAGTCCCAGCATGCCCGGACAGCCATTGGCTGCCCAGGCATGCTGGGAGTTGTAGTTTTGCAACATCTGGACGCATGGATTGTCGGATATTTTCCATCAGTTTAAGCAGCAATCTGCATTGCGGCGTCCGCGGCCCTTTAGTGTCCTCTCCGTGGAGCGCTCTGCGGAAACATATTCCGGCAACGACATTTATATTGTGCCGCCGCGGAGCTCGGATCGTCACCGCCGCTCCCTTGCCGCCATAAATACATCTTGAAGGAGGTCATAAAAACTTTAGGCCCAACAATAAAAATGTCACCGGCTGAAATAAGAGGCAATAAATGTCACATCCGAAAACCGCCGCACGAAACAACGCCGCCTCCAGCAAAAAGAAGCGCCCCGCCGGTACTACCGGTAATTGGAGAGGGACCGCCCGGTAAATGCCAGCGAAATGGATTCATCTGTCTGTATACAACCCAGGAGGAGGAAATATAACACTGAGTATACAAAAAGCATCACCGCTGATCTCTAGTGATGTCACCGCTGATCTCTAGTGATGGATAGGTTGTATTCTCAGTGATGTCACCGCTGATCTCTAGTGATGGATAGGATGTATTCTGAGTTATGTCACCGCTGATCTCTAGTGATGGATAGGCTGTATTCTCAGTGATGTCACCGCTGATCTCTAGGGATGGATAGGCTGTATTCTCAGTGATGTCACCGCTGATCTCTAGTGAATGGATAGGCTGTATTCTCAGTGATGTCACCGCTGATCTCTAGTGATGGATAGGCTGTATTCTCAGTGATGTCACCGCTGATCTCTATTGAATGGATAGGCTGTATTCTCAGTGATGTCATCGCTGATCTCTAGTGATGGATAGGCTGTATTTTCAGTGATGTCACCGCTGATCTCTAGTGATGGATAGGCTGTATTCTCAGTGATGTCACCGCTGATCTCTAGTAATGTATAGGCTGTATTCTCAGTGATGTCACCGCTGATCTCTAGTGATGGATAGGCTGTATTCTCAGTGATGTCACCGCTGATCTCTAGGGATGGATAGGCTGTGTTCTTGGTGATGTCACCGCTGATCTCTAGTGATGGATAGGCTGTATTCTCAGTGATGTCACCGCTGATCTCTAGTAATGTATAGGCTGTATTCTCAGTGATGTCACCGCTGATCTCTAGTGATGGATAGGCTGTATTCTCAGTGATGTCACCGCTGATCTCTAGTGATGGATAGGCTGTATTCTCAGTGATGTCACCGCTGATCTCTACTGATGGATAGGCTGTATTCTCAGTAATGTCACCGCTGATCTCTAGTGATGGATAGGCTGTATTCTCAGAGATGTCACCGCTGATCTCTAGGGAATGGATAGGCTGTATTCTCAGTGATGTCACTGCCGATCTCTAGTGATGGATAGGCTGTATTCTCAGTAATGTCACCGCTGATCTCTAGGGAATGGATAGGCTGTATTCTCAGAGATGTCACCGCTGATCTCTAGGGAATGGATAGGCTGTATTCTCAGTGATGTCACCGCTGATCTCTAGTAATGGATAGGCTGTATTCTCAGTGATGTCACCGCTGATCTCTAGTGATGGATAGGCTGTATTCTCAGTGATGTCACCGCTGATCTCTAGTGATGGATAGGCTGTATTCTCAGTGATGTCACCGCTGATCTCTAGTGAATGGATAAGCTGTATTCTCAGTGATGTCACCGCTGATCTCTAGTGAATGGATAGGCTGTATTCTCAGTGATGTCACCGCTGATCTCTAGTGATGGATAGGCTGTATTCTCAGTGATGTCACCGCTGATCTCTATTGAATGAATAGGCTGTATTCTCAGTGATGTCACCGCTGATCTCTAGTGATGGATAGGCTGTATTCTCAGTCATGTCACCGCTGATCTCTAGTGATGGATAGGCTGTATTCTCAGTGATGTCACCGCTGATCTCTAGTGATGGATAGGCTGTATTCTCAGTGATGTCACCGCTGATCTCTAGTGATGGATAGGCTGTATTCTCAGTGATGTCACCGCTGATCTCTAGGGATGGATAGGCTGTGTTCTTGGTGATGTCACCGCTGATCTCTAATGATTGGATAGACTGTATTCTCAGTGATGTCACTGCTGATCTCTAATGATTGGATAGACTGTATTCTCAGTGATGTCACTGCTGATCTCTAGTGATGGATAGGTTGTATTCTCAGTGATGTCACCGCTGATCTCTAGTGATGGATAGGCTGTATTCTCAGTGATGTCACTGCTGATCTCTAGTAATGGATAGGCTGTATTCTCAGTGATGTCACCGCTGATCTCTAGTGATGGATAGGCTGTATTCTCAGTGATGTCACCGCTGATCTCTAGTGAATGGATAAGCTGTATTCTCAGTGATGTCACCGCTGATCTCTAGTGAATGGATAGGCTGTATTCTCAGTGATGTCACCGCTGATCTCTAGTGATGGATAGGCTGTATTCTCAGTGATGTCACCGCTGATCTCTATTGAATGAATAGGCTGTATTCTCAGTGATGTCACCGCTGATCTCTAGTGATGGATAGGCTGTATTCTCAGTCATGTCACCGCTGATCTCTAGTGATGGATAGGCTGTATTCTCAGTGATGTCACCGCTGATCTCTAGTGATGGATAGGCTGTATTCTCAGTGATGTCACCGCTGATCTCTAGTGATGGATAGGCTGTATTCTCAGTGATGTCACCGCTGATCTCTAGGGATGGATAGGCTGTGTTCTTGGTGATGTCACCGCTGATCTCTAGTGATGGATAGGCTGTATTCTCAGTGATGTCACCGCTGATCTCTAGTAATGTATAGGCTGTATTCTCAGTGATGTCACCGCTGATCTCTAGTGATGGATAGGCTGTATTCTCAGTGATGTCACCGCTGATCTCTAGTGATGGATAGGCTGTATTCTCAGTAATGTCACCGCTGATCTCTAGTGATGGATAGGCTGTATTCTCAGTGATGTCACCGCTGATCTCTAGTGATGGATAGGCTGTATTCTCAGAGATGTCACCGCTGATCTCTAGGGAATGGATAGGCTGTATTCTCAGTGATGTCACCGCTGATCTCTAGTGATGGATAGGCTGTATTCTCAGTGATGTCACCGCTGATCTCTAGTGATGGATAGGCTGTATTCTCAGTGATGTCACCGCTGATCTCTAGTGATGGATAGGATGTATTCTCAGTGATGTCACCGCTGATCTCTAGTGATGAATAGGCTGTATTCTCAGTGATGTCACCGCTGATCTCTAGTGATGGATAGGCTGTATTCTCAGTGATGTCACCGCTGATCTCTAGTGATGGATAGGCTGTATTCTCAGTGATGTCACTGCCGATCTCTAGTGATGGATAGGCTGTATTCTCAGTAATGTCACCGCTGATCTCTAGTGATGGATAGGCTGTATTCTCAGTGATGTCACCGCTGATCTCTAGTGATGGATAGGCTGTATTCTCAGTGATGTCACCGCTGATCTCTAGTGAATGGATAGGCTGTATTCTCAGTGATGTCACCGCTGATCTCTAGTGATGGATAGGATGTATTCTCAGTGATGTCACTGCTGATCTCTAGTGATGGATAGGCTGTATTCTCAGTGATGTCACCGCTGATCTCTAGTAATGTATAGGCTGTATTCTCAGTGATGTCACCGCTGATCTCTAGTGATGGATAGGCTGTATTCTCAGTGATGTCACCGCTGATCTCTAGTGATGGATAGACTGTATTCACAGTGATGTCACCGCTGATCTCTAGTGATGGATAGGCTGTATTCTCAGTGATGTCACCGCTGATCCCTAGTGATGGATAGGCCGTATTCTCAGTGATGTCACCGCTGATCTCTAGTAATGGATAGGCTGTATTCTCAGTGATGTCACCGCTGATCTCTAGTGATGGATAGGCTGTATTCTCAGTGATGTCACCGCTGATCTCTAGTGATGGATAGGCTGTATTCTCAGTGATGTCACCGCTGATCTCTAGTGAAGGATAGGCTGTATTCTCAGTGATGTCACCGCTGATCTCTAGTGATGGATAGGCTGTATTCTCAGTGATGTCACCGCTGATCTCTAGTGATGGATAGGTTGTATTCTCAGTGATGTCACCGCTGATCTCTAGTGATGGATAGGCTGTATTCTCAGTGATGTCACCGCTGATCTCTAGTGATGTATAGGCTGTATTCTCAGTGATGTCACCGCTGATCTCTAGTGATGGATAGGCTGTATTCTCAGAGATGTCACCGCTGATCTCTAGGGAATGGATAGGCTGTATTCTCAGTGATGCCACCGCTGATCTCTAGTGATGGATAGGCTGTATTCTCAGTGATGTCACCGCTGATCTCTAGTGATGGATAGGCTGTATTCTCAGTGATGTCACCGCTGATCTCTAGTGATGGATAGGCTGTCTTCTCAGTGATGTCACCGCTGATCTCTAGTGATGGATAGGCTGTATTCTCAGTGATGTCACCGCTGATCTCTTGTGATGGATAGGCTGTATTCTCAGTGATGTCACCGCTGATCTCTAGTGATGGATAGGCTGTATTCTCAGTGATGTCACCGCTGATCTCTAGTGATGGATAGGCTGTATTCTCAGTGATGTCACCGCTGATCTCTCGTGAATGGATAGGCTGTATTCTCAGTGATGTCACCGCTGATCTCTAGTGATGGATAGGCTGTATTCTCAGTGATGTCACCGCTGATCTCTAGTGATGGATAGGCTGTATTCTCAGTGATGTCACGGCTGATCTCTAGTGATGGATAGGCTGTATTCTCAGTGATGTCACTGCTGATCTCTAGTGATGGATAGGCTGTATTCTCAGTGATGTCACTGCTGATCTCTAGTGATGGATAGGCTGTATTCTCAGTGATGTCACCGCTGATCTCTAGTGATGGATAGGCTGTATTCTCAGTGATGTCACTGCTGATCTCTAGTGATGGATAGGCTGTATTCTCAGTGATGTCACCGCTGATCTCTAGTGAATGGATAGGCTGTATTCTCAGTGATGTCACCGCTGATCTCTAGTGATGGATAGGCTGTATTGTCAGTGATGTCACCGATGATCTCTAGTGATGGATAGGCTGTATTCTCAGTGATGTCACTGCTGATCTCTAGTGATGGATAGGCTGTATTCTCAGTGATGGCACCGCTGATCTCTAGTGATGGATAGGCTGTATTCTCAGTGATGTCACCGCTGATCTCTAGTGATGGATAGGATGTATTCTCAGTGATGTCACCGCTGATCTCTAGTGAATGGATAGGCTGTATTCTCAGTGATGTCACCGCTGATCTCTAGTGATGGATAGGCTGTATTCTCAGTGATGTCACCGCTGATCTCTAGTGATGGATAGGCTGTATTCTCAGTGATGTCACCGCTGATCTCTAGTGATGGATAGGCTGTATTCTCAGTGATGTCACCGCTGATCTCTAGTGATGGATAGGCTGTATTCTCAGTGATGTCACCACTGATCTCTAGTGATGGATAGGCTGTATTCTCAGTGATGTCACCGCTTATCTCTAGTGATGGAAAGGCTGTATTCTCAGTGATGTCACCGCTGATCTCTAGTGATGGATAGGCTGTATTCTCAGACCCGGAACCGCTGATCTCTAGTGATGGATAGACTGTATTCACAGTGATGTCACCGCTGATCTCTAGTGATGGATAGGCTGTATTCTCAGTGATGTCACCGCTGATCTCTAGGGATGGATAGGCTGTATTCTCAGTGATGTCACCGCTGATCTCTAGTGATGGATAGGCTGTATTCTTGGTGATGTCACCGCTGATCTCTAGTGATGGATAGGCTGTATTCTCAGTGATGTCACCGCTGATCTCTAGTGATGGATAGACTGTATTCACAGTGATGTCACCGCTGATCTCTAGTGATGGATAGACTGTATTCACAGTCATGTCACCGCTGATCTCTAGTGATGGATAGGCTGTATTCTCAGTGATGTCACCGCTGATCTCTAGTGATGGATAGGCTGTATTCTCAGTGATGTCACCGCTGATCTCTAGGGATGGATAGGCTGTGTTCTTGGTGATGTCACCGCTGATCTCTAGTGATGGATAGGCTGTATTCTCAGTGATGTCACCGCTGATCTCTAGTAATGTATAGGCTGTATTCTCAGTGATGTCACCGCTGATCTCTAGTGATGGATAGGCTGTATTCTCAGTGATGTCACCGCTGATCTCTAGTGATGGATAGGCTGTATTCTCAGTGATGTTACCGCTGATCTCTAGTGATGGATAGGCTGTATTCTCAGTAATGTCACCGCTGATCTCTAGTGATGGATAGGCTGTATTCTCAGTGATGTCACCGCTGATCTCTAGTGATGGATAGGCTGTATTCTCAGAGATGTCACCGCTGATCTCTAGGGAATGGATAGGCTGTATTCTCAGTGATGTCACCGCTGATCTCTAGTGATGGATAGGCTGTATTCTCAGTGATGTCACCGCTGATCTCTAGTGAATGGATAGGCTGTATTCTCAGTGATGTCACCGCTGATCTCTAGTGATGGATAGAATGTATTCTCAGTGATGTCACCGCTGATCTCTAGTGATGAATAGGCTGTATTCTCAGTGATGTCACCGCTGATCTCTAGTGATGGATAGGCTGTATTCTCAGTGATGTCACCGCTGATCTCTAGTGATGGATAGGATGTATTCTCAGTGATGTCACCGCTGATCTCTAGTGATGGATAGGCTGTATTCTCAGTGATGTCACTGCCGATCTCTAGTGATGGATAGGCTGTATTCTCAGTAATGTCACCGCTGATCTCTAGTGATGGATAGGCTGTATTCTCAGTGATGTCACCGCTGATCTCTAGTGATGGATAGGCTGTATTCTCAGTGATGTCACCGCTGATCTCTAGTGAATGGATAGGCTGTATTCTCAGTGATGTCACCGCTGATCTCTAGTGATGGATAGGATGTATTCTCAGTGATGTCACCGCTGATCTCTAGTGATGTATAGGCTGTATTCTCAGAGATGTCACCGCTGATCTCTAGGGAATGGATAGGCTGTATTCTCAGTGATGTCACCGCTGATCTCTAGTGATGGATAGGCCGTATTCTCAGTGATGTCACCGCTGATCTCTAGTAATGGATAGGCTGTATTCTCAGTGATGTCACCGCTGATCTCTAGTGATGGATAGGCTGTATTCTCAGTGATGTCACCGCTGATCTCTAGTGATGGATAGGCTGTATTCTCAGTGATGTCACCGCTGATCTCTAGTGAAGGATAGGCTGTATTCTCAGTGATGTCACCGCTGATCTCTAGTGATGGATAGGCTGTATTCTCAGTGATGTCACCGCTGATCTCTAGCGATGGATAGGCTGTATTCTCAGTGATGTCACCGCTGATCTCTAGCGATGGATAGGCTGTATTCTCAGTGATGTCACCGCTGATCTCTAGCGATGGATAGGCTGTATTCTCAGTGATGTCACCGCTGATCTCTAGTGATGGATAGGCTGTATTCTCAGAGATGTCACCGCTGATCTCTTGCGATGGATAGGCTGTATTCTCAGTGATGTCACCGCTGATCTCTAGTGATGGATAGGCTGTATTCTCAGTGATGTCACCGCTGATCTCTAGTGATGGATAGGCTGTATTCTCAGTGATGTCACCGCTGATCTCTAGTGATGGATAGGCTGTATTCTCAGTGATGTCACCGCTGATCTCTAGTGATGGATAGGCTGTATTCTCAGAGATGTCACTGCCGATCTCTAGTGATGGATAGGCTGTATTCTCAGTAATGTCACCGCTGATCTCTAGTGATGGATAGGTTGTATTCTCAGTGATGTCACCGCTGATCTCTAGTGATGGATAGGCTGTATTCTCAGTGATGTCACCGCTGATCTCTAGTGATGTATAGGCTGTATTCTCAGTGATGTCACCGCTGATCTCTAGTGATGGATAGGCTGTATTCTCAGAGATGTCACCGCTGATCTCTAGTGATGGATAGGCTGTATTCTCAGTGATGTCACCGCTGATCTCTAGTGATGTATAGGCTGTATTCTCAGTGATGTCACCGCTGATCTCTAGTGATGGATAGGCTGTCTTCTCAGTGATGTCACCGCTGATCTCTAGTGATGGATAGGCTGTATTCTCAGTGATGTCACCGCTGATCTCTTGTGATGGATAGGCTGTATTCTCAGTGATGTCACCGCTGATCTCTAGTGATGGATAGGCTGTATTCTCAGTGATGTCACCGCTGATCTCTAGTGATGGATAGGCTGTATTCTCAGTGATGTCACCGCTGATCTCTAGTGAATGGATAGGCTGTATTCTCAGTGATGTCACCGCTGATCTCTAGTGATGGATAGGCTGTATTCTCAGTGATGTCACCGCTGATCTCTAGTGATGGATAGGCTGTATTCTCAGTGATGTCACGGCTGATCTCTAGTGATGGATAGGCTGTATTCTCAGTGATGTCACCGCTGATCTCTAGTGATGGATAGGCTGTATTCTCAGTGATGTCACCGCTGATCTCTAGTGATGGATAGGCTGTATTCTCAGTGATGTCACCGCTGATCTCTAGTGATGGATAGGCTGTATTCTCAGTGATGTCACCGCTGATCTCTAGTGAATGGATAGGCTGTATTCTCAGTGATGTCACCGCTGATCTCTAGTGATGGATAGGCTGTATTCTCAGTGATGTCACTGCTGATCTCTAGTGATGGATAGGCTGTATTCTCAGTGATGTCACCGCTGATCTCTAGTGATGGATAGGCTGTATTCTCAGTGATGTCACCGCTGATCTCTAGTGATGGATAGGATGTATTCTCAGTGATGTCACCGCTGATCTCTAGTGATGGATAGGCTGTATTCTCAGTGATGTCACCGCTGATCTCTAGTGATGGATAGGCTGTATTCTCAGTGATGTCACTGCTGATCTCTAGTGATGGATAGGCTGTATTCTCAGTGATGTCACCGCTGATCTCTAGTGATGGATAGGCTGTATTCTCAGTGATGTCACCGCTGATCTCTAGTGATGGATAGGCTGTATTCTCAGTGATGTCACCACTGATCTCTAGTGATGGATAGGCTGTATTCTCAGTGATGTCACCGCTTATCTCTAGTGATGGATAGGCTGTATTCTCAGTGATGTCACCGCTGATCTCTAGTGATGGATAGGCTGTATTCTCAGACCCGGAACCGCTGATCTCTAGTGATGGATAGACTGTATTCACAGTGATGTCACCGCTGATCTCTAGTGATGGATAGGCTGTATTCTCAGTGATGTCACCGCTGATCTCTAGGGATGGATAGGCTGTATTCTCAGTGATGTCACCGCTGATCTCTAGTGATGGATAGGCTGTATTCTTGGTGATGTCACCGCTGATCTCTAGTGATGGATAGGCTGTATTCTCAGTGATGTCACCGCTGATCGCTAGTGATGGATAGACTGTATTCACAGTGATGTCACCGCTGATCTCTAGTGATGGATAGACTGTATTCACAGTCATGTCACCGCTGATCTCTAGTGAATGGATAGGATGTATTCTCAGTGATGTCACCGCTGATCTCTAGTGATGGATAGGCTGTATTCTCAGTGATGTCACCGCTGATCTCTAGTGAATGGAGAGGCTGTATTCTCAGTGATGTCACCGCTGATCTCTAGTGAATGGATAGGCTGTATTCTCAGTGATGTCACCGCTGATCTCTAGTGATGGATAGGATGTATTCTCAGTGATGTCACCGCTGATCTCTAGTGATGGATAGGCTGTATTCTCAGTGATGTCACCGCTGATCTCTAGTGATGGATAGGCTGTATTATCAGTGATGTCACTGCTGATCTCTAGTGATGGATAGGCTGTATTCTCAGTGATGTCACCGCTGATCTCTAGTGATGGATAGGCTGTATTCTCAGTGATGTCACCGCTGATCTCTAGTGATGGATAGGCTGTATTCTCAGTGATGTCACCGCTGATCTCTAGTGATGGATAGGCTGTATTTTCAGTGATGTCACCGCTGATCTCTAGTGATGGATAGGCTGTATTCTCAGTGATGTCACCGCTGATCTCTAGTGATGGATAGGCTGTATTCTCAGTGATGTCACCGCTGATCTCTAGTGATGGATAGGCTGTATTCTCAGTGATGTCACCGCTGATCTCTAGTGATGGATAGGCTGTATTCTCAGTGATGTCACCGCTGATCTCTAGTGATTGGATAGGCTGTATTCTCAGTGATGTCACCGCTGATCTCTAGTGATGGATAGGCTGTATTCTCAGTGAGGTCACCGCTGATCTCTAGTGATGGATAGGCTGTATTCTCAGTGATGTCACCGCTGATCTCTAGTGATGGATAGACTGTATTCTCAGTGATGTCACCGCTGATCTCTAGTGATGGATAGACTGTATTCACAGTCATGTCACCGCTGATCTCTAGTGAATGGATAGGATGTATTCTCAGTGATGTCACCGCTGATCTCTAGTGATGGATAGGCTGTATTCTCAGTGATGTCACCGCTGATCTCTAGTGATGGATAGGCTGTATTCTCAGTGATGTCACCGCTGATCTCTAGTGATGGATAGGATGTATTCTCAGTGATGTCACCGCTGATCTCTAGTGATGGATAGGCTGTATTCTCAGTGATGTCACCGCTGATCTCTAGTGATGGATAGGCTGTATTATCAGTGATGTCACTGCTGATCTCTAGTGATGGATAGGCTGTATTCTCAGTGATGTCACCGCTGATCTCTAGTGATGGATAGGCTGTATTCTCAGTGATGTCACCGCTGATCTCTAGTGATGGATAGGCTGTATTCTCAGTGATGTCACCGCTGATCTCTAGTGATGGATAGGCTGTATTTTCAGTGATGTCACCGCTGATCTCTAGTGATGGATAGGCTGTATTCTGAGTGATGTCACCGCTGATCTCTAGTGATGGATAGGCTGTATTCTCAGTGATGTCACCGCTGATCTCTAGTGATGGATAGGCTGTATTCTCAGTGATGTCACCGCTGATCTCTAGTGATGGATAGGCTGTATTCTCAGTGATGTCACCGCTGATCTCTAGTGATGGATAGGCTGTATTCTCAGTGATGTCACCGCTGATCTCTAGTGATGGATAGGCTGTATTCTCAGTGATGTCACCGCTGATCTCTAGTGATGGATAGGCTGTATTCTCAGTGATGTCACCGCTGATCTCTAGTGAATGGATAGGATGTATTCTCAGTGATGTCACCGCTGATCTCTAGTGAATGGATAGGCTGTATTCTCAGTGATGTCACCGCTGATCTCTAGTGATGGATAGGCTGTATTCTCAGTGATGTCACCGCTGATCTCTAGTGATGGATAGACTGTATTCTCAGTGATGTCACCGCTGATCTCTAGTGATGGATAGGCTGTATTCTCAGTGATGTCACCGCTGATCTCTAGTGATGGATAGGCTGTATTCTCAGTGATGTCACCGCTGATCTCTAGTGATGGATAGGCTGTATTCTCAGTGATGTCACTGCTGATCTCTAGTGATGGATAGGCTGTATTCTCAGTGATGTCACCGCTGATCTCTAGTGATGGATAGGCTGTATTCTCAGTGATGTCACCGCTGATCTCTAGTGATGGATAGGCTGTATTCTCAGTGATGTCACCGCTGATCTCTAGTGAATGGATAAGCTGTATTCTCAGTGATGTCACCGCTGATCTCTAGTGATGGATAGGCTGTATTCTCAGTGATGTCACCGCTGATCTCTAGTGAATGTATAGGCTGTATTCTCAGTGATGTCACCGCTGATCTCTAGTGATGGATAGGCTGTATTCTCAGTGATGTCACCGCTGATCTCTAGTGAATGGATAAGCTGTATTCTCAGTGATGTCACCGCTGATCTCTAGTGATGGATAGGCTGTATTCTCAGTGATGTCACCGCTGATCTCTAGTGATGGATAGGCTGTATTTTCAGTGATGTCACCGCTGATCTCTAGTGATGGATAGGCTGTATTCACAGTGATGTCACCGCTGATCTCTAGTGAATGTATAGGCTGTATTCTCAGTGATGTCACCGCTGATCTCTAGTGATGGATAGGCTCTATTCTCAGTGATGTTACCGCTGATCTCTAGTGAATGGATAAGCTGTATTCTCAGTGATGTCACCGCTGATCTCTAGTGATGGATAGGCTGTATTCTCAGTGATGTCACCGCTGATCTCTAGTGAATGGATAGACTGTATTCTCAGTGATGTCACCGCTGATCTCTAGTGAATGGATAAGCTGTATTCTCAGTGATGTCACCGCTGATCTCTAGTGATGGATAGGCTGTATTCTCAGTGATGTTACCGCTGATCTCTAGTGAATGTATAGGCTGTATTCTCAGTGATGTCACCGCTGATCTCTAGTGATGGATAGGATGTATTCTCAGTGATGTCACTGCTGATCTCTAGTGATGGATAGGCTGTATTCTCAGTGATGTCACCGCTGATCTCTAGTGAATGGATAGACTGTATTCTCAGTGATGTCACCACTGATCTCTAGTGATGGATAGGCTGTATTCTCAGTGATGTCACCGCTGATCTCTAGTGAATGTATAGGCTGTATTCTCAGTGATGTCCCCGCTGATCTCTAGTGATGGATAGGCTGTATTCTCAGTGATGTCACCGCTGATCTCTAGTGATGGATAGGCTGTATGCTCAGTGATGTCACCGCTCATCTCTAATGATGGATAGGCTGTATGCTCAGTGATGTCCCCGCTGATCTCTAGTGATGGATAGGCTGTATTCTCAGTGATGTCACCGCTGATCTCTAGTGATGGATAGGCTGTATTCTCAGTGATGTCACCGCTGATCTCTAGTGATGGATAGGCTGTATTCTCAGTGATGTCACCGCTGATCTCTAGTGAATGGATAAGCTGTATTCTCAGTGATGTCACCACTCATCTCTAGTGATGGATAGGCTGTATTCTCAGTGATGTCACCGCTGATCTCTAGTGATGGATAGGCTGTATTCTCAGTGATGTCACCACTGATCTCTAGTGATGGATAGGCTGTATTCTCAGTGATGTCACCGCTGATCTCTAGTGATGGATAGGCTGTATTCTCAGTGATGTCACCACTGATCTCTAGTGATGGATAGGTTGTACTCTCAGTGATGTCACTGCTGATCTCTAGTGATGGATAGGCTGTATTCTCAGTGAGGTCACCACTGATCTCTAGTGATGGATAGGATGTATTCTCAGTGAGGTCACCGCTGATCTCTAGTGAATGGATAGGCTGTATTCTCAGTGAGGTCACCACTGATCTCTAGTGATGGATAGGCTGTATTCTCAGTGATGTCACCGCTGATCTCTAGTGATGGATAGGCTGTATTCTCAGTGATGTCACCGCTGATCTCTAGTGATGGATAGGCTGTATTCTCAGTGATGTCACCGCTGATCTCTAGTGATGGATAGGATGTATTCTCAGTGATGTCACCGCTGATCTCTAGTGATGGATAGGCTGTATTCTCAGTGATGTCACCGCTGATCTCTAGTGATGGATAGGCTGTATTCTCAGTGAGGTCACCGCTGATCTCTAGTGAATGGATAGGCTGTATTCTCAGTGATGTCACCGCTGATCTCTAGTGATGGATAGGCTGTATTCTCAGTGATGTCACTGCTGATCTCTAGTGATGGATAGGTTGTACTCTCAGTGATGTCACCGCTGATCTCTAGTGATGGATAGGTTGTACTCTCAGTGATGTCACTGCTGATCTCTAGTGATGGATAGGCTGTATTCTCAGTGATGTCACCGCTGATCTCTAGTGAATGGATAGGCTGTATTCTCAGTGATGTTACCGCTGATCTCTAGTGATGGATAGGCTGTATTCTCAGTGATGTCACCGCTGATCTCTAGTGATGGATAGGCTGTATTCTCAGTGATGTCACCGCTGATCTCTAGTGGACTGATGGAGTTGCAGTTGATGGAGTTGTAACACTATAACTTCCAGCATGCCCGGACAGCCGATGATTGTTTGGACATGTGGGAAGTTGTAGTTTTGCAACATCTGGAGGTCCAAAGTTTGAAGATCACTAATATAGAGGACGTCTAAACTAAATACAATATGTAAATGTGCGCATATTTTCTGCCATGTAAACACAGTCTCCTCCAGTTACATGTAGATATATAAATCTCCCTAAGGGGACACCTCCCAATTGGGGACAACCAGGCTTATGTGCCGGCCCTACCTTGTACATGGGGTCACCGTCAGGGGGGTACAGCCAATACCCCAGTAAGGGGCCCAGGCCGCCGCCGCCGCACCCCCCTGCAGAAGCCGCAGCACAGAAAACCAATGTTTAAACAGTGATCTCCTGTTTCTGTACGTCCACAATTCACCCCCCTCCTTCCCTGATCCCCCCCGTGCCAAATTATCGCCCTCTTTACTACCCCCTGTGCCATTTAATTCCCCTTTATCCCCCTTTACCACCTTATAAAGAGGGGGTGATGAATTTCCACAGAGGGTACATATACAGGGGGTAAGGGGGGGGGGGGATAATTTGGCACAATGCACGGGGAATAAGGTGGCAGAGGGAATAAAGGGGGATGAAATGATCCGGGGGGGGGGGGGGGGGGAGATAAAGACACTGGGAGATTCTACTATAATATTGATTGTTATCATGTTTTATAGGTGACTACTAGAGATGGGTGAACTTACAGTAATTTGATTTGTCACAAACTTCTCGGCTCGGCAGTTGATGACTTTTCCTGCATAAATTAGTTCAGCTTTCCGGTGCTCCTATGGGCTGGAAAAGGTGGATACAGTCCAAGGAAAGAGTCTCCAGCCACCGGAGCACCTGAAAGCTGAACTAATTTACGCAGGAAAAGCCATCAACTGCCGAGCCGAGAAGTTCATGACGAATCGAATTTACTGTAAGTTCGCTCATCTCTAGTGATTACACTCTGAAGTGAGTGCAGGACAGGATTTCATCATTTAGGAGGATTTTTGAGCCTTTTTCCCAATAAGGGACACCTCTCAATAAGGGACATCTCTCAATAAGGGACACCTCTCAATAAGGGACATCTCTCAATAGGGGACATCTCTCAATAGGGGGACACTTTTTTCTTATTGCCTGAGAGGGTCCGCCCTTGGGAGATTCTACTGTAAATATGTGTGTGTATATATGTCTTCCAAATTATATAAAAATCTTTAGTTTGACCCCCGCCCTATTACCCAAATTATAAATTAAATTACACAAAGCTCATAAAGGCAGCGAAAGACAACTGTGTGTACAAGATACTGGACTACAGTAAATGACTTATCTGCTTTGTGCTATAATGTAATCTATTTATATCTGTATAATGTATCTATATTATGTATCTTTATGCAATGAAAAAATCCTTAATAAAACTTGTTGAGCCATATATACAGTGGGGCAAAAAAGTATTTAGTCAGCCCCCAATTGTACAAGTCCTCCCCCTTATAAAGATGAGGCTGTAATTATCATCATAGGTTATAACCTCAACTATGAGACAGAATGAGAAAAATCCATAAATCACATTGTCTGATTTATAAAGAATTTATTTGTAATGACAAATCGCAGAATTCTTTTTCTACTTTGTGTTTTTCAGTTTGGTGTTTTTTTATCCTTTTGGTGCGTTTTCACTCATTTTTTTAGCTCCTTGACAGTTTTGCAAAGTTGCAGCATGTTGAGCCTATGATGTTCTTTTTTCCCTGAAATCGTGTAGTTTTTCTCCCATAGA
This sequence comes from Hyla sarda, assembly GCF_029499605.1. Classification (NCBI taxonomy): domain Eukaryota; kingdom Metazoa; phylum Chordata; class Amphibia; order Anura; family Hylidae; genus Hyla; species Hyla sarda. The sequence continues at coordinate 3,872,842 of NC_079196.1, read as the reverse complement.
AGTCTATGGGAGTAAAAAAAAAAAAAACGCCAAGAAAAACGACATGTGGGTTTTAACTTTGGCGTTTTTGCAGGCAGTTTTAATTTTTTTTTTAATAGAATTTAGGGTACCATTAAAAAATATATATATTAAAAAAGAAGCAGTAGTGATGGAAAAAATTGTGTTTAACAAAATTTTTCTTTTTTATAACAACATTTTTATACATTTTTAAACAGAGATCAATTTATTTTTAATATTTTTTTAGGCATTACTATTACTCCCAGCATGGAACACACTGTTCCATGATGGGAGTAGTAGTTCCTGTACTAATAGACAGATCGCCCCGGGTGTCACTTCGCTGTGATCCTCCTGTATAATGTATAGATGTGGCGGATGCTCTTCTATGGTCCCCTGCACTGATGTGTGTGTGTATATATATATATATATATATATATATATATATATATATATATATATATATATATATATATATATATATATATATATAATATGTATGTGTGTGCAGGGGACCATAGAAGAGCATCCGCCGCATCTATACATTATACAGGAGGATCACAGCGAAGTGACACCCGGGGCGATCTGTCTATTAGTACAGGAACTACTACTCCCATCATGGAACAGTGTGTTCCATGCTGGGAGTAATAGTAATGCCTAAAAAAATATATATAAAAAATTAAAGAAAAAAAAAAAAAAAGTGAAAAATACACAACAACACTACATTTTTATTATTGTCGGCTACATTTTTAGTTTAAAAATTAATAAAAATTTTGTTATAAAAAAATATAAATTTTGTTAAATATATATTTTTTTGCCATCACTAATGTATCTTTTTTTTTTCTTTTTTTTGGTGTCCAACAATTTTTGAAAAAATGTCAAAGGGGCCAAAAAGGCAATTCCTCAAAGACAAAAAATGCCAGAAAAACACAGGAAAAGGCTGTGGCGTTTTTTTCTTGCATTTTTTTGGTCCACAAAAAACCAAGTGGAAACTTAGCCTTAAGGGTCTCCACTCGTTACCTGTATTAATGGCTCCTGTATGAACTTGTTTTCAGTATAAAAGACACCTGTCTACAACCCCAAACAGTCACACTCCAAACTCCACTATGGCCAAGACTAAAGAGCTGTCGAAGGACACCAGAAACAATATTGTAGACTTAAACAAGGCTGGGAAGACTGAATCTGCAATAGGCAAGCAGCTTGGTAAGAAGAAATCAACTGTGGGAGCAATTATTAGAAAATGGAAGACATACAAGACCACTGATAATTTCCCTCCATCTGGGGCTCCACACAAGATCTCACCCCGTGGTGTCAAAATGATCACAAGAACGGTGAGAAAAAATCCCAGAACCACTCGGGGGACCTAGTGAATGACCTGAGAGCTGGGACCAAAGTAATAAAGGCTACAATCATACTACCAATCTGAATGATGCCACAATTGGTTGACTAACAATGTACGCCAACGAAAAATAACCAATTATGTAAAATACCAAGTGTATTCAATATATATAAAAAAACAGACTTACCGTATTTTTCGCCCTATAGGAAGCTCCGGCATATAAGACGCACCCAATTTTAAATGAGGAAAATCGAGAATACAATGTAAAGTATAGGTCACAGTGATCTTCAACCAGCGGACCTCCAGATGTTGCAAAACTACAACTCCCAGCATGCCCGGACAGCCAACGGCTGTCCGGGCATGCTGAGAGTTGTAGTTTTGCAACATCTGGAGGTCTGCAGGTTGAAGACCACTGATATAGGAGGTAATACTCACGTGTCCACACCGCTCCCGACCCGTCACTGCTCCTCACCGCTGCCCTGGATGTCGCCCTCCATCGCTGTCGCCGCGTCCCCGGGGTGTCCCCGTCGCTCTGGAATGTCTCTGCTGCCCGGTATCCTCACTCCTATTGGATGACGGGGCGGTGTGCGCGACGACGTGATGATGACGAAGGAGAGCGCCGGCCATGCAGAGGATCCCGGCACGGAGCAGACACTGAGGAGGCAGGTAAGGTCCCTTCCGGTGCAGCCGGGTTAGTGTTATTTTCGCTTCAGACGCGGTGGTCAGCTTTGATCGCCGCGTCTGAAGGGTTAATACAGGGCATCACCGCGATCAGTGATGTCCTGTATTAGCCGCGGGTCTCGGCCACGATAGGGGTGTATTTGCCGTAAGAGACGCACCAACTCCCCCCCCCCCCCAGTTTTGGGGAAGAAAAAGTGCGTCTTATACGGCGAAAAATACGGTATATGTAAAAGATAGAAATATTAAAATACAGGCACTGAGGATGACAAATACATAAAAACAATGGGGGACATTTATCAAAGCATTTAGAAGGTTTATTTATTTATTTTTTTGCTTAAAATTGTCGCAAAAAAGTCGCATGTGCGACTACTCTATTTTTTGTGCGAGTTTTTGATTCTGCAGTGCCCTAAGCAAAAAAAAAAAAAAAAAGAAACTTGTTTACCAAAGCAAAAAGGGATTTTTGGCTGGCAGTGGTCAGAGATTTATCAAGTGCGGAAGTCGCAAAAAAAAAATTTGCATCACATGAAAAAGCCCACAAACCTACAAAATTTACTCCAGCTCAGACATGGCGGAGAAAAAGCCAAAACCGAAGCAAAAAATAAAAATAAAAATATTTGCTTATGTGAAATAAATTTATCGACAGGCTGAAACCAGGTGATAAATAAGTCGCAAATAAACAAAACAAATGTAAGAAAAAAAGATCTAAAAAAAGGAAAACATAAGCAAACACCGATAAATGTCCCCAATAGAGAACGCAGCTCAACCCGAAAAATAAATCCCCATAATGATCAGCAAAGAAATGAAGAAACAAGTCGGACAACAAGAGATGAAACTGCTGTAAAAGGACAAAGGACACTTAGGACTGGAAAGGCAAAACAGGAGAAAACAGCCTAACGACAATAAGACTTCCTGCCATGTATGTTACCAGCTCCATCCCCAACGTACGTTTCACGTTGCTTCATCAGGGGGCGTGTCTAAACCCCCCTCTCAGTTGGGTATATATATTGAGCATCGGCCAATCCAAAGAAAGTCCATAAACCATTGACAGCCAACTTATCCCATACATCCAAATACAGATACAAGTCACTGCCCATAAACCTCACCTGGTCCACATCATACCTGATAGTCTCTGACCGGCGTCACGTGTCATGAATGCGTCCGTCCCATCCGGACATACCTGGAATGCGAGTTCCTAAGCCAGAGCCCGGGCTGAGCGGAGAGGGACGGGGAACGCCCGAAGCGGTCACTTGATACAATCACATGACCGGGGTAATGGGAAATTAACCCATGATTGGAAAGTGAAGCGGGTGAAAGGTGACCTATATAGAGCCTGAACCATATTGTACATAGGCCTCCCAGAGGTGACCAAGAGAAACCTAAAGACACGGACAAAGGACAGACATGAAACATAGAACACCCAGTGAAAAAAAGGGGCAAAAGCAATAAACTTGGTCATGTGATTCTATCAGGTGACCGCTTCGGGTGTTCCACGTCCCTCTCCGCTTAGCCCGGGCTCCGGCTTAGGAACTAGCGTTCCCCGTATGTCCGGATGGGACGGACGCATTCATGACACGTCACATGCCTGTGGTGACGGGGTGGTGCTGGTGATAGTGTAGGGTATATTGGTGTTAACCATTAATTGTCGTGATGCCAGGGGGCGGTTTCCTCAATGTAATAGGCAGGGAGAAATAACAGAATGTCCACCGCAGATTTTATGAAGTAAACTTGAAGTAAGTTTACTGTATATTTTATGCAACGGCATGGAACATAACAGTCTTTGAGAGAGAGAACCGGGATACAGGTTCCTCACAGGTTTGACGGGACTCCGGGATCAATGAGCTTTGGCGCTAGCCGCTGTGCTACTATTTTTTAGGAGATTTGAGTCTCTAGTAGTCTCACAGGATTCAGTGATTTGAGCTTTGAGTAACTCACGTTTAGTGGCTGCGGATTCTTAGGCTTGAATTGATGCGCTTGGCTTTATAATCCGGAACGAAGAGAGAGAATTTAGTGGCAGCAGCCCCTTATATATTAAGGGGAAGGGACAAAGCTCATTGGTCAGCAGAACCTGTCAGTCCTGACCCAGTGAACCCTGGGTATCACATGACCCAAAGGTCCTTAAACCATAATACAATTAATTTAAGGCACGTGACCTAAGGTCCTATACAGAGGTATTCCTATATAACATATTAAATATACATATTTATACATTAAATACCATTGATATGAGGCGACTAGGGGTTAGTCCTAAAGGTGAGCCCTATACTCATGGAGGGAGTCTGGCTGAGGGGACATTAGACAGAGGAACAGGACCAAGTCCTATACTGGGACACCACACGCTGTTCAGAGACTATCAGGTATGATGTGGACCAGGTGATGTTTATGGGCAGTGACTTGTATCTGTATTTGGATGTATGGGATAAGTTGGCTGTCAATGGTTTATGGACTTTCTTTGGATTGGCCGATGCTCAATATATATACCCACCTGAGAGGGGGTTTAGACACGCCCCCTGATGAAGCAACGCGAAACGTACGTTGGGGATGGAGCTGGTAATATGCATGGCAGGAAGTCTAAGGCTAGGTTTCCACTTGTTTTTTTCTGGCAGTTTTCGGATATCTGCCACTGCAGTTTTTGAGCCAAAGTCAGAAGTGGATCCATAAGGGAGGAGAAGTGTAAGTCCTTCCTTTATATGTCCTATTCCTTTTGAATACACGTCTGGCTTTGGCTCAAAAACTGCAGTGGCAGATATCCAAAAACTGCCAGAAAAAAACCAAGTGGAAACCTAGCCTTATTGTCGTTAGGCTGTTTTCTCCTGTTTGCCTTTCCAGTCCTAAGTGTCCGTTGTCCTTTTACAGCAGTTTCATCTCTTGTTGTCCAACTTGGTTCTTCATTTCTTTGCTGATCATTATGAGGATTTATTTTTGAGATTGAGCTGCTTTCTCTATCTGGACCTTTTGTTTTCCCTGTAATCTATGTATTTATGTGACCTCCTTACCATCTCCATTCATCTGTACTGGTCATCGTCAGTGCCTGAATTTTAATATTTATGTCTATCTTTTAAATGTATGTCTAATATATATATATATATATATAAATATATATTCAATAAACTTGGTATTTTACATAATTGTTTGTATTTTGTTGGTGTACAAAGGATACCATCAGTAACACACTACCCCGCCAGGGACTCAAATAATGCAGTGCCAGACGAGTCACCCTGCTTAAGCCAGTACATGTCCGGGCCCGTCTGAAGTTTGCTAGAGAGCATTTGGATGATCCAGAAGAGGATTGGGAGAATGTCATAGGGTCAGATGGAACCAAAGTAAAACTTTTTGGTAAAAACTCAACTCGTGTTTGGAGGAGAAAGAACACCATACCTACTGTGAAGCAAGGGGGTGGAGACATCATGCTTTGGGGCTGTTATTCTGCTAAGGGACCAGGACGACTGATCCGTGTAAAGGAAAGAATGAATGGGGCCATGTATCGTGAGATTCTGAGTGAAAACCTCCTCCCATCAGCAAGGGCATTGTCATGCTGAAAGACCCAGCCACGTTTCATCTTCAATGATCCCAAACACACTGCCCGGGCAATGAAGGAGTGGCTTTGTAAGAAGCATTTCAAGGTCCTGGAGTGGCCTAGCCAGTCTCCAGATCTCAACCCCATAGAAAACCTTTGGAGGGAGTTGAAAGTCTGTGTTGCCCAGTGACAGCCCCAAAACATCACTGCTCTAGAGGAGATCTGCATGGAGAAATGGGCCAAAATACCAGCAACAGTGTGTGAAAAGCTTGTGAAGACAGAAAACATGTGACCTCTGTCATTACCAACAAAGGGGATATAACAAAGTATTGAGATGAACTTTTGTTATTGACCAAATACTTATTTTCCACCACTTTGCAAATAAATTCTTTAATAATCAGACAATGTGATTTTATGGATTTTTCTCATTCTGTCTCATAGTTGAGGTTATAACCTATGATGGAAATTACAGCCTCAATAAATTTTTTTTATATATATATATATATATATATATATATATATATATATATGTTTTCCTGCATCACCAATTGCTCAGGACGACACAATATTCCGGCAGACGCACTTTGTCGCGGTGCGCCAGCCGTAAGGTAAGAGGCGGAGTCCAGCATCTGGGGATAACTCTTTATTGGATGTAACATAACAGGTGAACAGGTGTAACAATGTATTCAGGACAAGCCTATACCTGAGCCAAAAAATAACACAACAGGACACATCCCCCTTATGGATTCCTCGTCTACCCCTAATTTTTCTTTCCGATTCAGAAATGTCAGCCGATCCTTCAGATATTAATAGCGGTGTCATCACTAAACCGCGTCGCCGTACGACCGGATCAGTGATTGGCGGCTGACAGTAACATAATATACATGACTGGTCATCTGAGGAACTTACGTTTTTAATTTTTTTTTCTGTAAACTTAACCCCTTCACATTTTATATGTACCGTAAGCCCCGATCGCAGTGAAAGCCGCCATTTTTGGTCTCAGGCATTAAGGGGTGAGGCCCACTAGGGTCATGGATCACAAATGGCGCATGAGTGATGGTTTAACAATGTTACACTGTATATTCTATATGCAGAAAAAATGGCGCATACAATGATGCGGCTCTCATTTTGGGCGCCATATTGACTTTTTTTTTGTAGTTTCATACATAACCCGCTTTTTGCCTCACGCTAATTTACTGAGCCAGAAAAATGGCGGCCTACCAGGCATCTTGGCGACCGTACACCTAAAATCCCTGTTATTTAATATTTATATACGACATGCGATAAATAATTCTGTGCGCCGCTCTTCCTTCCATTGTCAAACTTCATAGTGTTTGTTATAAAATAATAATAATAGACAAAAATATATATATACTGTATAATAATAATAATAATAATAGTTTGCTGACCGGTCAAGTAATGCGATAACCATGAGTGGATTAAAGTCCCAGCAGCATCTGCGGCAGAGCGGCGACTAAGCTTTGGATTACTCATTTCTGGGCTCGTCCTACGTACACGCGCGCGCAGCGCCCCCCCCACAGGTCACGTAATACAGTATAAAATCATCACAGTTCTGTTAGCTAAGGATAAACACACACACACAAAGTCCTTATAAAAACACAAAGGGTTAATGTCACGACTCAGGCCTCTTCAGGGACAGAAAATCTTAGTAAAGCAGGAGCCATCAGGGCGGGGCTAACAAGGCAGGGGTGGGGCTGAGCTGAAATGATCAACATTTCGGAATCTATAGACAGCAGTCGGAAAATCTCCAAAATTAATGCATCAAGTCCTTATAAACCCATGAATATGTACCTGTCAAAGGGAAGCAACCTGAGGCCAAAGCTCTGACTTATTATTTCTGAGCACTGACTTATTAGCTGAAAGTTTTGACTTATGTCAGAGCATGGCTAAATGGCAATATAATTAATGCCATGATGTCAGAGCATTGACTTATCTCTAATTATTGACTTATTATCTCTAATTTTTGACTTGTTAGCTCAGATCACTGACTTATTAGCTCATTATATTGACTTAGTACTTATCTCAAAACACAAAATTATCTACTTATTGCAAACCACTTAAAAGGTTCTCTAAGTCTCAGACTTTTCCAAGCGAAAAGCACTGATTTATCTGAAAATCTGATGTGCACTGAGTTATTATCTCACTAATTTAGCAGATTGAGTCAGATTCAGAGACCGCTTTGTCAGACAGATCTAGGAGATCTTGAGCCGTCAGGATGATATTGACTTATTACTTCAGACCCCTGAGAAATTACCCCAAGTCCCTGACAATACATAATTGCTTAGAGAGAATATCTCAGACCGTAGGGTATTCATCTTTTCAGAAAGCGGAGATACTATCTCAGAATCAGAGCAGTCTAAAGTATCTAATACACTAGTGACGAAGTGATTGGGACAACAACACCTGAGATACTGTAAACGGATCACATCCTTCCAAGGGAGCGCAGATATTGTCTCGGTCACCAACTTCTCAGACCATTGAGATATTGGCGGCGTCTTGCTACGAATTACTGAGCAGTAAATGAACGTCTTAGATATCATCACAGGAGTCTGAGGTAATAAGTCAGGATTATCTTGGTGCCCTGTGATATTATCTCAGTGCGAAGACTTATCAGAAATCCTGACTCCTCTTAGTGAGACACTATCTCAGTCCAGGATTTAGTATTTCTGAGCACTGATTTATTATCCCACTCCCTGATTTATGTCAATGTCTCAGTCACTGGTTTATTTTCATAACGTTGGATTTATTCCAGTCCCATCGATGACAGCGCCTATTTCAAAAGAACTGAGCTCTGACTTATTAGCTCAATTCAATGAGAATGTATTTAAAAGGGGTACTCCGCTGATCAGCGTTTGGAACAAACTGTACCGAACGCTGGTGCTGGAAGCTTGTGACGTCATAGCCCTGCCCCCACGTGACATCACGCCCCACCCCCTCAATGCAAGTCTATGGGAGGGGGCGTGACACCCCCTCCCATAGACTTGCATTGAGGGGGCGGGGCTATGACGTCACGAGCTCCAGCGTTCGGAACAGTTTGTTCCAAACGCTGAGCAGGGGAGTACCCCTTTAATTGTCTCTTCTGTATTAATATAAATAAGACATACTAAATTTGATGTGTCTTCCATCAGGGTCCTTTTTCCCATTTAAAGGGGTACTCTGGAGGAAAAAAAAAAAAAGTTAAATCAACTGGTGCCAGAAAGTTCTACAGATTTGTAAATTACTTCTATACAAAAATCTTTCACCTTCCGTACTTAGCTGCTGTATGCTCCACAGGAAGTTGTGTAGTTCTTTCCAGTCTGACCACAGTGCTGTCTGCTGACAGCAGGAGAGGCTCCAGCTCCGGACAGTTCCTGACATGGACAGAGGTGGCAGCAGAGAGCACTGTGGTCAGACAAAAGAAATTCAAAAAAGAAAAGAACTTCCTGTGTAGTATACAGCAGCTGATAAGTACTGGAAGGATTAAGATTTTTATATAGAAGTAATTTACAGATCTTTCTGGCACCAGTTGATCTGAAAACATTTTTTTTTCCCCCTCCGGAGTACCCCTTTAAGGAGACAAGTGCTACAGATGACAAGTCCTGGTTGGAACCTTGTTACAGATTTTTGCTTCATTTTAAGCCTTTGACTCTACGAATTCTGAAGTTATAGGATTTTTATGGGGGTCTTTTTATGGGGATTACAAGCACGCGGACCACCTGGATAAAGGAGAAGGCTTTCTATCTGCTGTCACATCTATGCGGGGGTCCAGCCCACTAGAGAAGCCACTACTGAGCGCATTCAAGTCTGCGGCACTTTCCATGAAACATTTGGACAGCTCCAAAAAAAATAAAAAAATTTTTTTTTAAATTTTAAAAAAAATTACATTTTTTAATGAATTGAAAAACAAAAACCGATCTCCATGGTGAAACCAAAACTGGATACATTTTAATTACAAACATCACAAGACAAGAGATGTCCAAATAATATCGGATATATATATTATATAACACTCTGAAACCTTCATGGGGGGGGGGGGGATGAGCGGACGGAGGTTTTGTTTATAAACACATTCGGAAAAATTTTAAAAAAATCTGATAATATTAAAAATTTCTAAATGCCAAACAGAAGAATTCTCACGAATTTCATGCCAACATTGTAGTGGAGGAGTCCATCGACGGGGCTTAGAGTTTTTTCTAGAACATTCCATTTCTCTTATCCTACAATGGCGCCACCCGACCGCAACGTGACACGTAACCTTGGGTCTTAAGATTTAACATTTTTTTTTAAATATTTAGATTCTGAAATGCCAAATTGGAGCCGATGCCATTGTGAGCCTAATAATACACTAAAGCCTATCTCCATATGTTATGTATTGTCTCCCTCCTAGCACATAGCATATAATGTGGGTTTCCTTCTTTCACATTCCTCTCTTACGTGTTTCTCCTGCTGCTTCCTCATGGGAGAGATTCTTAAAAAAAAAAAAAAAAAGACTGTGCAGTAGAGAGAGTCAGTCTATTGTATGGCAGATGGAACGTATATAGCTTTCACTAGTGTTTTCCAAACAGTGTGTCTTCAACTGTTGCAAAACTACAACTTCCAGCATGCCCGGACAGCCAATGGCTGTCTGGGCATGCTGGGAGTTGTAGTTTTGCAACAGCTGGAGACCCATTGTTTTAAAGGGGTACTCCCGTGGAAAACTTTTTTTATTTTTTAAATCAACTGATGCCATAAAGTTAAACAGATTTGTAAATCACTTCTATTAAAAAATCTTTATCCTTCCAGTACTTTTTAGGGGCTGTATACTACAGAGAAATTCAAAAAGAAATGCATTTCCTGTGATGTCCCGACCACAGTGCTCTCTGCTGACCTCTGCTGTCCATTTTAGGAACTGGAGAAAATCCTCTTAGCAAACATATGCTTCCCTGGACAGTTCCTAAAATGGACAGCAGAGGTCAGCAGAGAGCACTGTGGTCAGGACATCACAGGAAATGCATTTCTTTTTGGATTTCCCTGTAGTATACAGCCCCTAAAAAGTACTGGAAGGATAAAGATTTTTTTTAACAGAAGTGATTTACAAATCTGTTTAACTTTCTGGCACCAGTTGATTTAAAAAAAAAAAAAAAAAGTTTTCCACAGGAGTACCCCTTTAAAAACACTGATGTGACTGATCCAGACATGGCTGGTAGGCCACCTAAATCATATTAAATATGGGAAGCTACATGTACGCGCCATTACTTCTCTGCAGAGAGGCTTTATTATACAATGAGGCAGAGGAGGAGCCCCAAGAACATACATCGTTGGGCACAACCCAAAAAGGTTAAAAAAAACAAAAAACAAAACCTGCCTTATAATCCGATGCAGAGCTGTCCAAATATTTGACGGGTTTAGTAAGTGGAGGGCGTAAGAGCAGACATAGGTGGTGGAACCCCAACACAACACCAAGGTGACCCCAATTATATCCAGCTCTTGCCCAGAGACCGATGGGCGCCATTGTTGCTATGGACATGATAATAGTTTGGAGGTCCGAGGCTCATGACACCAATAGCAGGGCACCCTACATACTCGGGGCTCGCTCATGACACCAATAGCAGGGCACCCTACATACGAAAGTAATGGCCGTCCCCCAATAACAGGTCTGAATGGGGCTACACACAATGGAAGCGGCCATCTTGAACAAGGAATAGGCCTTGTAGACTGATGATGGTTGGACACACAATGGCTGGCTCCTCGCCCAATCTGGGATCCAATAACATGATGGGGGGGGGGGGCACTCCGACACCAATCAACCCGTAACAGACGGACGATGGGCCTAGAACCTCGTCCGCCCGTGGGAATGGGGCACAAACATACAACTTGGTAGCATTCCAGGAACTGAATCTATTGACTATTACTTGCGTCTATTATTGAACGGAACCTTGAAAGTTGACACTCGTAGGGTTAACTGTTCATAGGGTAGACGTGGTTTGATAATTTTCACAGAAAATTTGCATCATATCCCCGAGGTAAAGGGCAACTCTCCCCCTCACTGGTATTTCTCGGTAAAGTTTTCTGGGAAGACTCCTTTGTGTTGTTCGAAGTCCTTATTCTGAAGCCAATCGGACTCCTTAATTCCCATCAGCCAACCTTCATCCTGCAAGAGACCAACACCGGGAGTCAGACGGGTACGGAAACATTTTGGGTTGTTGTTTTGTTAGTGTATAAAGCGAAAAAGAATATGTTTTTGTTCTCTTTAGATTTTACTTGAGGCGATTTTCACACAATGTATTTTCAGTCTTTTTTGTTGTTGTTTTTTCTTGTTTTTCACATTTTTATGGCCCTTTTTTTCTATTTTATGGTTAGATTTTACTTTTCACACAATGTTTTTTCAGTCTTTTTTGTAGTTTTTTCATGTTTTTCAAATTTTTATGGCCTTTTTTTCTATTTTATGGCTAAATTTTGTATTTACAATATTTTCTTATTTACGATCTTTTTTTATATGTTGTGAACACTGAGGCCACTTTTCCATAAATCTGCATACAACACAAAAAATACATTTATATTTCATTTTACGACCATACTTTTGTAAAAAAAAATAAAAATACGGCTAATTTTACACTGTGCGAACAGTGAGGTTCAAAAAAGGGTGAGGTTTATAAAAATAAAAAAAGAGCCACATGTTGTCTTATTTATTACCGTTTTGTTGTTAGGGCATGATGGGAATGGTAATTTTACAGATTCCATAACCTGCATCCTGTGGCTCCTGTGAGAACCCATTATTGGACCCAAAATCTGTTTCCAAAAGATGGAGGCAAAGCTATTATATGATACAAGTTGGATTGTGAGCGTTTATCTCCTACAGAATGTGCATGTAAATATGGCGGTGTGGTAATAGATTGGGGTGGGGTTATACATAGGGGTGGGGTAATACTTTGGGTGAGGTAAAAGGTGGCAGTGAAGCTTTCTATACTGGAGAAAAAGGAATTGAAAAAAATTATAAGCGTTAAAAAAAAAAAAAACTGATAGAAACTGATTAAAAAAAACTGATACAAATGGTCGGTTATTTTGAAAGAAAGTTTATTGAATACAATATTGCAGAATGTACAACTTTTTTTTTGGCCCAGGGAAGCTGGAACCATCTAGACCAGTGGTCTCTAAACTGCGGACCTCCAGATGTTGCAAAAACTACAACTCCCAGCATATTAGCAGTTGTAGTCTTGCAACAGCTGGAGGCACACTGGAAGACACTGGTCTAAAGGCTTTACTTCACAGATGGGGGGTCCCAGTTTCCCAATAGGTCATTGAAATGTGTCCAAAATAGACAAAATCCGGATGTGTCGTTCACAGGAGCCGGTGAAGTGTATTCTGCGCCAGGGAGAGGGCGTGATGGCTTACACAGCCCTTCCCATCTCTCTTGGCTGATGATTTATATCTAGACCCTATAATGTCCGGACCCCGCCCTCGCACTCACCTGCTCATCCGGGTTGTCAAAATGAGTTACTAGAACAATATCTCCAGATTTCAACTCTAGTTCATCGCTATCGGTGGCTCCGTAGTCATGTTGGGCCCGAACCTGAAGAACGGAAATAAACTTGTCAGGAGACATCCCAGTAACTTAAAGAACCAGTGAGAATACAACTAAAGTTATGGTGACAGCAGATTGGATTTATACTAAAATTCTGATATTCCAGACTAATAGATGCAAAATGTCAAATAGTCATTCAGTATTTCAAACGAGGGTGTCTCCAGCTGTTGTCTGGGCATGCTGGGAGTTTTAGTTTTGCAACAGCTGGAGGCAATCTGATTGGGAAGCGATGCTTTAGATAGTAATGTTGTTCCTACCCTGTAGAGAAATCCTGGTGGCAGGTTGGCCTTTGGCGGTGCGCTCTCTACTGTACCATTCACGGTGGTCGCTGGGAACGTCTCAACCACAACGGCCGGTAAGGAGCTGGACTGCTGCAAAATAGACGGATCAATGAGCTCTACAAAAGATACGAACTATTGAAAAGATACAAACTATTGAAAATATAAAAACTAAAACATACTATGCGAAAGATACAAAACTATCCAAAAGATACAAACTATGCAAAAGATCCAAACTAAACATACTATGCAAAAGATCCAAACTATCCAAAAGATCCAAACTATCCAAAAGATCCAAACTAAACATACTATCCAAAACTATGCAAAAGATACAAACTATCCAAAAGATACGAATTATTGAAAAGATACAAACTAAACATACTATGCATACATACAAACTATCCAAAAAAATACAAACAATCCCTAACTATACAAAAGAAACAAAAGATACAAACTAGCCCAAAAATAGAAAACAATCCCAAAAATACAAACTATCCAAAAGATACAAACTATCCAAACTAGTTTTACAATACTGGAGGGCCATGGATCGGACACCACAGTCTATGGGCCGCCTCCCCATCCCGTACACTGATCCTATTGACTTACATTAGAATCGCTCTCGGCTGTCACCGGTTTAACCTCGGCTTCTTTTTTAGGTGTTGTGTCCGGAGCCGGTTCTGAAGGCTGAAATACAAGGTTCAGGAATTAGTCCTCAATATACCGGAATATTCATCACCAGAGAGTCCAGAAGTAAAGACGAGAGCAAAGGAAATAAAGTCCTAAATCTGGAGAAACACGAGGGGCCACAACCTATGATCGGGGTAACGGGGGCGTTCTGTAACATTTACTGGGACAGATTTTACTTGTACAGGACGACGATTCATGAGTCAGGACAAAGAAAACGCAGATAATGTAATTTGCAAAATGTGAATTACAGTAACTCCTCCTACACCCCAAACCCTACACAACAAAATTCCCAAAATTAAAATGACGCCGTACAATTCATAAGCCATTATGTGAACAATGGAGCCACCGTCTGGGCGACTTCTCGTGTCTTGTTTCCACTAATTGCCCACACAGATCCACGCACCTGATGAAGATTCACATGCAGGATAGAAACATGTTGTGCAATATGGAATAAGTGCAGTTAGAAAAAAATATAAAGGAACGGTAATCAGTCGCTTCTCCCATAGTATAAGATTTATGTCTCTAGTCGTAAACTCTAACCATGACGATAGTTATTTTTATGGCCCTCGCCCCCCACCAGCCGGGACAGGTATAAATATAACGTATACAGGTCAGCACTGGTGTAGATCGTCCAGTCAATGGCTCAGTCTGGATGGACCTATAAGTGACCCATACAAGCTGTAGGATAAGGCAATGGCCGTCCAGTCTATGGCGCATAGTGAAAGGATAGATGGCAGTGAGGATCACCAGGTATCCTGGCCACTATACGGGGCCAATTCATGGATTGATACAACAGAGCAGTGTTTCCCAACCAGGGGGCCTTCAGCTGTTGCAAAACTACAACTCCTAGCCTGCCCGGACAGGCTCCCGGCAGGCTGGGAGTTGTAGTTTTGCAACAGCTGGAGACACCCTGGTTGGGTAACACTGCATTAAAGCATATAACACCACATAGCAGCCACTGCTAGAACCTATGGGGGCAATGTATAAATCTCCCGGCTCCTCATGGGCACATAATGGAGGTCACATAGTGGAGATCAATGGGCTAAAGAGTCTACATAGAGATTAATGGTCCCAAGGGTCTATGTGGTGATCAATAGTCCCAAGGGTCTATGTGGTGATCAATAGTCCCAAGGGTCTACGTGGTGAGCAATAGTCCCAAGGGTCTACGTGGTGAGCAATAGTCCCAAGGGTCTATGTGGTGATCAATAGTCCCAAGGGTCTACGTGGTGATCAATAGTCCCAAGGGTCTATGTGGTGATCAATAGTCCCAAGGGTCTATGTGGTGATCAATGGCCACAAGGGTCTATGTGGCGATCAATTGTCACAAGGGTCTATGTGGTGATCAATTGCCACAAGGGTCTATGTTGTTATTAGTGGTCACAAGGGTCACGTGGAGATCAATGGTCCCTAGGGTCTATGTGGTGATCAATGGCTACAAGGGTCTATGTGGTGATCAATGGCCACAAGGGTCTATGTGGTGATCAATGGCCACAAGGGTCTATGTGGTTATCAATAGTCCCAAGGGTCTATGTGGTGATCAATAGTCACAAGGGTCTATGTGGTGATCAATGGCCACAAGGGTCTATGTGGTGATCAATGGCCACAAGGGTCTATGTGGTGATCAATGGCCACAAGGGTCTATGTGGTGATCAATGGCTACAAGGGTCTATGTGGTGATCAATGGCTACAAGGGTCTATGTGGTGATCAATGGCCACAAGGGTCTATGTGGTGATCAATGGTCACAAGGGTCACGTGGGGAAGATGGCCACAAGGGTCTATGTGGTGATCAATAGTCCCAAGGGTCTACGTGGTGATCAATAGTCCCAAGGGTCTATGTGGTGATCAATAGTCCCAAGGGTCTATGTGGTGATCAATGGCCACAAGGGTCTATGTGGCGATCAATTGTCACAAGGGTCTATGTGGTGATCAATTGCCACAAGGGTCTATGTTGTTATTAGTGGTCACAAGGGTCACGTGGAGATCAATGGTCCCTAGGGTCTATGTGGTGATCAATAGTCACAAGGGTCTATGTGGTGATCAATAGTCACAAGGGTCTATGTGGTTATCAATAGTCCCAAGGGTCTATGTGGTGATCAATAGTCACAAGGGTCTATGTGGTGATCAATGGCCACAAGGGTCTATGTGGTGATCAATGGCCACAAGGATCTATGTGGTGATCAATGGCCACAAGGGTCTATGTGGTGATCAATGGCCACAAGGGTCTATGTGGTGATCAATGGCTACAAGGGTCTATGTGGTGATCAATGGCTACAAGGGTCTATGTGGTGATCAATGGCCACAAGGGTCTATGTGATGATCAATGGTCACAAGGGTCTATGTGGTGATCAATGGCCACAAGGGTCTATGTGGTGATCAATAGTCACAAGGGTCACGTGGGGAAGATGGCCACAAGGGTCTATGTGGTGATCAATAGTCACAATGGTCACGTGGGGAAGATGGCCACAAGGGTCTATGTGGTTATCAATGGCCACAAGGGTCAGATGGAGAAGATGGCCACAAGGGTCTATGTGGTGATCAATAGTCAATGGTCCATGTGGAGATCAATGGTCCCAAGGGTCTATGTGGAGATGAGGTCTACTATCTATTTAGTCTGGACGCTATTTCTACGAAATCTACGGACAATAATACGGTCACTTACTTGGTCAAACTCACTAGAATGACTGGACCAGTCAACTACAAAGGAGGCATCGGCATTGTTATCGCTCTGGTCCGAGCCACCAGGTGGATTCTGTTCAGACTGGCGGCCGATAAGATTAAGAGAAGATGATGGACGGAGGACGAGGGGGAGATAAGAAGAGACAGAAAATGTAGAGAGGTCAACAGGGAGATCACCATGAAGGACTATACACATGGACTGGCGGCTTTTCTCATTCCTCTACAATGTATCCTGGAGATTAGAAGTGTCCAACCTGTGGCCCCGCAGACGGCTGTCCGGGCATGCTGGGAGCTGTAGTGCTGCACCATCAGGAGGGCCACAGTTAGGAGACAACTGAACAATCTGTGAACCTCAACCTGCTGCAAAAGCACAACTCCCATCTCAAAATTAACAAAATGATGCGAGTTGTAGTTTCTTGTAACATTTATAAAAGTTTTGCTACATTTGTAACAGCTGAAGAGCCACATGTTGGGGACTTCTTGTAACTAACTTAGGAAGGATATAAGACGGGCCTCATCTCTCCAGACATACAGGCGGCCTCTATGGTCTTTACACCTTTGGACACATTTCATCAATTAATCAGAATCAACAACTAACGTAATACATCCCTTATACCGGCTGACAACCAATGGGCAGCACTATAGTTCCCATGAGATTTGTCACCTAAATGACCTTAGTTATACAATCGCCCCCATCACTTTGTATCTCGGTAGATTTACCTGAGCAATGAACCCAATGGAAGAAGTAATAAACATCTGAACTGACTAGAGAAGGTCCCCTCTGACTAGACTAGAGAAGGTCCCCTCTGACTAGACTAGAGACGGTCCCCTCTGACTAGACTAGAGACGGTCCCATCTGACTAGACTAGAGAAGGTCCCATCTGACTAGACTAGAGAAGGTCCCATCTGACTAGACTAGAGAAGGTCCCATCTGACTAGACTAGAGAAGGTCCCATCTGACTAGACTAGAGAAGGTCCCATCTGACTAGACTAGAGAAGGTCCCATCTGACTAGACTAGAGAAGGTCCCATCTGACTAGACTAGAGAAGGTCCCATCTGACTAGACTAGAGAAGGTCCCATCTGACTAGACTAGAGAAGGTCCCATCTGACTAGACTAGAGAAGGTCCCATCTGACTAGACTAGAGAAGGTCCCATTTGACTAGACTAGAGAAGGTCCCATCTGACTAGACTAGAGAAGGTCCCATCTGACTAGACTAGAGAAGGTCTCATCTGCGCGGACATGACCCTGCACTGTTCATGTGATCCTCAGTGCTGGTGAAGATCAAGGTCACCCTGAGGAATTCATCCACCCTCATTCCTGTCATTCCTAGCAAATCTCTTAGCTAAATAGACCCAAGGGTCATAAGTCAATGTGAATATGAAGCGGGACTGAGGAGGATGGTGGAGGTGATATATGGGGTGTGTGTGTGTGTGGGGGGGGGGGGGTAAAGATCCTGGAGGCGCCCAATCTGATGCTATATATGCCCAATCTGGAAGCCCAGGACCTACGGAGGCCACTTGTGAAGGGCGGCTCATAGAGTGGACATCTTTACCATTCAACCCTAACTGGACACCAGGCAGGAGGATTCGGTCTGTATCAGAGCAAACCCTGGAAAACTGTCTCCACCCGACATCAATGGAAAGGGACGGATGAAGGAAAAAGGACAAAACGAAGGACGAAGGACAAAGAACGAAGGATATGGAATGAAGAATGAGGGAAGGATGAAGGATAAAGAACGAAGGATAAAGAACGAAGAATGAGGGAAGGATGAGGAATGAAGGATAAAGAATGAAGGATATGGAATGAAGAATGAGGGAAGGATGAGGAATGAAGGATAAAGAATGAAGGATATGGAATGAAGAATGAGGGAAGGATGAGGAATGAAGGATAAAGAATGAAGGATATGGAATGAAGAATGAGGGAAGGATGAAGGATAAAGAACGAAGGATAAAGAACGAAGAATGAGGGAAGGATGAGGAATGAAGGATAAAGAATGAAGGATATGGAATGAAGAATGAGGGAAGGATGAAGGATAAAGAACGAAGAATGAGGGAAGGATGAGGAACGAAGGATAAAGAACGAAGAATGAGGGATATGGAATGAAGAATGAGGGAAGGATGAGGAACGAAGGATAAGGAACGAAGGATAAAGAACGAAGAATGAGGGATATGGAATGAAGAATGAGGGAAGGATGAAGGATAAAGAACGAAGGATAAAGAACGAAGAATGAGGGAAGGATAAAGGATAAAGAACGAAGGATAAAGAACGAAGAATGAGGGAAGGATGAGGAATGAAGGATAGCCTCCACCGGGTCCATTACATAACCTGCCGGCCAATAAGCTTCATATGATTAACCCTTTCAGATCAGCTCTTATTTCAATTGTGAACTCAGCATCATCCAAGGATCAACAAAAGGAACAAGAAAAACCACTATATAAGATATTAAGATATAACCCAAGACCCATAGAGAGGAGCTCGGGGGGTTGTATGGAGCCCAAATGTCGTGGTGAATAGGGAATAATGGAGTAAAGCAGAGAAGATGTCAGAAGACGTACGGGGTGGGTTATGGAGTTAGTTGGGTTCTTACCTCCCACAAGTCCCATGACAGAGGCTGAAATGCAGCAAAAACGGAAAGAAAAAACATTTATACTGAGAGCAAATCACATGACTGATGTTATCAACCGTGTGACCACTGTCCACCCATCTGCTACACATCCAATACATAGACTGTCATGTGACCCATCCAGTATCCATGGTACAGTCAATATCTGTTTACATCAATCCATTCATTTATCCACTACCCCCACATGTGTGTACCTACCCACTACCCCCCACATGTGCCTACCCACTACCCCCCACATGTGCCTACCCACTACCCCCCCCCCACATGTGCCTACCCACTACCCCCCCCCCCCACATGTGCCTACCCACTACCCCCCCCCCACATGTGCCTACCCACTACCCCCCACCCACATGTGCCTACCCACTACCCCCCACCCACATGTGCCTACCCACTACCCCCCACCCACATGTGCCTACCCACTACCCCCCACCCACATGTGCCTACCCACTACCCCCCACCCACATGTGCCTACCCACTACCCCCCACCCACATGTGCCTACCCACTACCCCCCACCCACATGTGCCTACCCACTACCCCCCACCCACATGTGCCTACCCACTACCCCCCACATGTGCCTACCCACTACCCCCCACATGTGCCTACCCACTACCCATTTACCAGTCTGTTAGCTACACATCCATGTATGCACCCATTTATTTCTGCACATCCATCCCCATTATTCATCCATCAACTTGCCCACACACCATCTATTCATCACCCATCCTCTTACCCAATAACATTCACTTATCAACCCATCACCCATTTACTCATCTATCCACTCATTTACATATCGATCTACTCAACCATCTAACCACCAGGTAATCCATTCACCCATCCTCACATTACCCACCCATCCAACCATCCACCTATCCATCCATCCATCTACTCGTCCATATAACCACCAGGTAATCCATTCACCCATCCTCACATTACCCACCCATCCATTCAACCATCCACCTATCCATCCATCCATCTACTCCTCCATATAACCAACAGGTAATCCATTCACCCATTCCCTCACCTATCCATCCACCTATCCATCTCACATCCATCCATCCATCTACTCATCCATCTATTCACTTATTTACATATCCATTCAATTATCTACCCATCCATCTAACCACCAGTTTATCCATTGACCCATTCCCTCACCCATCTACCAGCCCATCTATTGCCCACAAGCCTTTCTATGTCCCTTGGTCAGGAGGACACCACAAACCTGGGCAGAACCTGCTGGGGCTGCACTCGAACTGGACTCAGGTTTGAGGGGATCAAAGTCGAAATCCAACAAACTTGGCGCCTCTGCTTGGGGCCACACAGCCTCAAACTTTGCAGCACAAAGAGAAAAGGTTAGTAGGAAAGTCAGACAAACGTTAATGGGAAAATCACATAAAGACCGTGGGGTGCCAGGACCTATACCCCCCGCTATGAAGAAAGTCCACCCCTCGACATGCCGCAACAGAAGACCCCAGGACGGAGGAAGGAGGAGCATGCACAGGGATCACCGGGAACGTTGTACTACAGAGTGACGCCCTGATACAACGTCTCGGCACAAGATGTGGAGCCTTCAGATTTCATACACAACAGTGAAGAGATTGACCGACGTTCGGAGATGATGATCCATTGGTTACAAGGTCTCTCAACGAGTCTTCTCCATCTTCCTTGTTCCTGATTTTTGGTTTACGAGTCGGGATTGGATTTTTAAAGTGTACCTGTCCTTTTAATTTTGATCGGTCGGGGTCTGAGTGTTCAGTCCCTGACCAATTGTTATCAGTGAGTATCTGGTGAGTATTAGACCTGTGTTACAGTACAATAGGGTATACACAGAAGGCTGTTATAGACTTACAATGTAAGTTTGTCTGGCTTGTTGTGCTCTTCTCTTACGTAGTTCCTTCTATCGGTCGGGGTCTCAACACTCAGACCCCGACCGATATACAACATATCAAAAGTTTTTTTATTTTTTCGTTTTTAAAGTGACAGCGCCTAAGAGCGGTGAAGTTCTCTGTGTCTACGCCTTGTGACCGGCTGTGCTTCAGTGCATAGATAGAGCAGATGTGGGGTTAATGTGCTGCAACCATAAAGTCTGCTCTACCTGTGAGTTAAAGGGGTACTCCGGTGGAAAACATTATTTTTCTTTTTTAATTTATTTATTTATTTTTAAAATCAACTGGTGCCAGAAAGTTCTTATTAGCTACCGTATAATACAGAGGAAGTTCTTTTCTTTTTGAATTTCTTTCCAGTTTGACCACAGTGCTCTCTGCTGACACCTCTGTCCATGTCAGGAACTGTCCAGAGCAGGAACAAATCCCCATAGCAAACCTCTCCTGCTCTGGACAGTTCCTGACATGGACAGAGGTGTCAGCAGAGAGCACTGTGGTCAGACTGGAAAGAAATTCAAAAAGAAAAGAACTTCCTTTGTATTATACAGCAACTGATAAGTACTAGAAGGATTAAGATTTTTAAATAGAAGTAATTTACAAATCTGTTTAACTTTCTGGCATCGGTTGATTTAAAAAAAAATATATATATAAAAAAAATAAAAAAATAAAAATAATAAATATATATATTTTTTTTTTCCCACCGGAGTACCCCTTTAA
This sequence comes from Hyla sarda, assembly GCF_029499605.1. Lineage (NCBI taxonomy): Eukaryota > Metazoa > Chordata > Amphibia > Anura > Hylidae > Hyla > Hyla sarda. Next base: position 3,850,888 of record NC_079196.1, on the reverse strand, counting down.
GCCTCCTGGGTGACGTCTATACCGGTTCTTTACCAACATGGTGCATTTGTTACAGTTTTATCTATGGAAGCATCTGTAAACCGTTACCGTAAGCATAAAAATAACCACATGCACAATAAACAAGCAACAACCAGAGCATGCAAACAGTGAACACCAGACACGGGATCGGGCTCCAGCGGACAGTGGCCCCTCCAGGTTATGGGACCGGCAGACAATAGTCCAGAAATCTAGGAATGGGCTGCTGCAGTGGTTTCCAAACTGTGGACCCTCTGCTTGTTGCAAAACTACAACTCCCAGCATGCCCGGACAGCCAACGGCTGTCCGGGCATGCTGGGATTTGTAGTTTTTCAACAGCTGGGGGTGCACAGTTTGGACACAACTGGATTATAGGGTCCCAGATTATGGAAATTCTGCATTGTTATCCCCAGTCCCTATCCCAGGTGCAGGGGAGGAACCCAGATACTTCCTATTAAAGGGGTACTCTGGTGGAAAACTTTTAAATTATTATTTTTTTTTTTTTTTAAATTAACTGGTGCCAGGATGTTAAACAGATTCGTAATTTACTTCTATTAAAACAAATCTCCAGTACTTATTAGCTGCTGAATACTACAAAGGAAATTCTTTTTGGAACACAGAGCTCTCTGCTGACATCATGACCACAGTGCTCTCTGCTGACATCATGCCCACAGTGCTCTCTGCTGACATCATGCCCACAGTGCTCTCTGCTGACATCATGCCCACAGTGCTCTCTGCTGACATCATGCCCACAGTGCTCTCTGCTGACATCATGCCCACAGTGCTCTCTGCTGACATCTCTGTCCATTTTAGGAACTGTCCAGAGTAGGAGAAAATCCCCATAGAAAACATATGCTTCCTAAAATGGACAGAGATGCCAGCAGAGAGCACTGTGCTCGTGATGTCAGCAGAGAGCTCTGTGTTCCAAAAAGAAAATAATTTCCTCTGTAGTATTCAGAAGCTAATAAGTACTGGAAGGATTAAGATTTTTTAATTGAAGTAATTTACAAATCTGTTTAACTTTCTGGCATCAGTTCATTTAAAAGAAATAAAAAAATAATAATAATAAAATAAAAAGGTTTCCACCGGAGTACCCCTTTAATCGTTCCCAATGACTGTGACCCAGGGACAGCGCCTCCTACAGGCCTGGGACACAGATGTATCAATACAGGTGCCCACAGCAGCCAATTACAATCCTGCTGTCATAAACGCTGCATCCTGATTGGCTGCCGTGGACAGCGGCTTCACCTATCACTAAAGTCTTGACAATCTCCCCAGTTTAATTGTAATGAATCTTCCCATTGCAGCCAGTGTCCGCTGGTGATAGCGCGAGCGGTCTGCAACCTGCAGCCCGGAGGACATGCTGAGAGTTGTAGTTGTAGCTGAATTGCAGGTTGCAGGCCAAGGTATTAGAGGGCAAAGTATGTTTTTAGTAGAGGTGTCACTCCTATTAGGACGCAGAGGTCGGGTCCCTAAACGATGAGGGGAATAATGTTCTGTGATCGCCCAGAACCCGCGGCGGACAGGGACGCTAAAGGCATTGTCTACTCCACTCACCTCCAGAGCTGCAAGCAGACTTCAGGTGACTGGAGGAGAAGGCATCAAGTAACAGCAGAATAGTGAGTGCAGCTCTGGAGGTGATTGGAGGAGAAGAACTCAAGTAACAGCAGAATAGTGAGTTCAGCTCTGGAGGGGACTGGAGAATATGACAATGTAACAGCAGAATAGTGAGTGCAGCTCTGGGGGTGATTGGAGGATAAGACCTGATGTAACAGCAGAATGGTGAGTGCAGCTCTGGAGGTGACTGGAGGATAAGACCTGATGTAACAGCAGAATGGTGAGTGCAGCTCTGGAGGTGACTGGAGGATAAGAACTCAAGTAACAGCAGAATAGTGAGTTCAGCTCTGGAGGTGACTGGAGGAGAAGGCATCAAGTAACAGCAGAATAGTGAGTGCAGCTCTGGAGGTGATTGGAGGAGAAGAACTCAAGTAACAGCAGAATAGTGAGTGCAGCTCTGGAGGTGACTGGAGGATAAGACATAATGTAACAGCAGAATAGTGAGTGCAGCTCTGGAGGTGACTGGAGGATAAGACCTGATGTAACAGCAGAATAGTGAGTGCAGCTCTGGAGGTGACTGGAGCATAAGACATAATGTAACAGCAGAATAGTGAGTGCAGCTCTGGAGGTGACTGGAGGATAAGACCTGATGTAACAGCAGAATAGTGAGTGCAGCTCTGGAGGTGACTGGAGCATAAGACATAATGTAACAGCAGAATAGTGAGTGCAGCTCTGGAGGTGACTGGAGCAGTTGTGTAAGTCTTCCCATATTCTGTGCACATTACAGTGTGAACAGTCCCCTGTCCTCTGGTCGTCTCCATAAGTGACACCTCGTGCGGTTCTCATGCAGTGTTAGTAAGTGGGGTGGGGGGCGCAGCCGCTGACCTGTGAGGGGGTGGTCACACTTATCTCGGGCACAAAATTGTCATCAAACAGACCGATGATATTCTCCTGCTTGATATCCTTGGAGGGCGTATGTTTTGGAGGTGGCGGGACCGGAGGGCCTCTCCTCAGCTACATGCAAGTAAAATAACCGCAAAGACAAATCCACACGAGCCCACCCCAAAAAGAAAAGGGGGAAAAACACAAATATAAAAATATATAATTAGACAAAAAAACAACAACACAGAACCTCAGGGCCCATCACATGACCGCAGCCACGGATGAACCGCGCACACAACATCACATGACCGCAGCCACGGATGAACCGCGCACACAACATCACATGACCGCAGCCACGGATGAACCGCGCACACAACATCACATGACCGCAGCCACGGATGGACCGTGCACAGAACATCATCACATGACCGCAGCCACGGATGAACCGCGCACAGAACATCACATGACCGCAGCCACGGATGAACCGCACACAGATCATCACATGACCGCAGCCACGGATGGACCGTGCACAGAACATCATCACATGACCGCAGCCACGGATGAACCGCGCACAGATCATCACATGACCGCAGCCACGGATGAACCGTGCACACAACATCACATGACCGCAGCCACGGATGAACCGCGCACACAACATCACATGACCGCAGCCACGGATGAACCGCGCACAGAACATCACATGACCGCAGCCACGGATGGACCGTGCACAGATCATCACATGACCGCAGCCACGGATGGACCGCGCACACATCACATGACCGCAGCCACGGATGAACCGCACACACAACATCACATGACCGCAGCCACGGATGAACCGCGCACACAACATCACATGACCGCAGCCACGGATGAACCGCGCACACAACATCACATGACCGCAGCCACGGATGGACCGCGCACACAACATCACATGACCGCAGCCACGGATGAACCGCGCACAGAACATCATCACATGACCGCAGCCACGGATGGACCGCACACACAACATCACATGACCGCAGCCACGGATGAACCGCGCACACATCACATGACCGCAGCCACGGATGAACCGCGCACAGATTGTCATCACATGACTGGTGTCACCGCAGCCACGGATGAACTGCGCACACAACATCACATGACCGCAGCCACGGATGAACCGCGCACAGACATCATCACATGACACCACGGAACAGGTTCTACACGCTGGACGCTTCATGAAGGAGAAAGGACGGAAACTTGAATTAATATGAAATGATGCAACTTGTCTTCTTGCCCATAGGGGGCAGCAACACAGGAACTAATGGCACAATACAGGGTCCCCCAACATGTAGGGCTCCAGATCCCATCATGTCCTGACAGCTGCAAGGTATCATGGGAGTTGTAGTTTTGTCAGGGCATGATGGGACTTGTAGTTTGGGGAACACTGACATAATTAACAGAAGTGTGTTAGGAGCAGCGTCACTTCCCTTCACCCACTCCCATTGGGGGCTTATACCCAGAAGGGGGCAGCACTGAGCTCCCATCACATGACCTCTGCTCCACTATGGGTCGTGATGAACATTTCAGTGTTTTAAGTTAATTTACATACAGGAAATAATACACATTACATATCAGTTATGTACAACAGTGTATTCCAACCAGTGTGCCTCCAGCTGCTGCAAAACTACAACTCCCAGCATACTGGAGACACAGTGATCGGAAAACACTGATATGAGATAGAAAGATATGAGATAGATAGATATAAGATAGATAGATATGATATAGATATGAGATAGATAGATAGATATGAGATAGATAGATATGAGATAGATAGATATGAGATAGATAGATAGATATGAGATAGATAGATATGAGATAGATAGATATGAGATAGATAGATATGAGATAGATAGATAGATATGAGATAGATAGATAGATATGAGATAGATAGATAGATATGAGATAGATAGATAGATATGAGATAGATAGATAGATATGAGATAGATAGATAGATATGAGATAGATAGATAGATATGAGATAGATAGATAGATATGAGATAGATAGATAGATATGAGATAGATAGATATGAGATAGATAGATATGAGATAGATAGATATGAGATAGATAGATATAAGATAGATATGAGATAGATAGATATGAGATAGATAGATATGAGATAGATAGATATGAGATAGATAGATATGAGATAGATAGATATGAGATAGATAGATATGAGATAGATAGATATGAGATAGATAGATATGAGATAGATATGAGATAGATAGATATGATATAGATATGAGATAGATAGATATGATATAGATATGAGATAGATAGATAGATATGAGATAGATAGATAGATATGAGATAGATAGATATAAGATAGATAGATATAAGATAGATATGAGATAGATAGATAGATATGAGATAGATAGATATGAGATAGATAGATATGAGATAGATAGATAGATAGATATGAGATAGATAGATAGATAGATATGAGATAGATAGATAGATAGATAGATAGATATGAGATAGATAGATATGAGATAGATAGATATGAGATAGATAGATAGATATGAGATAGATAGATATGAGATAGATAGATAGATATGAGATAGATAGATATGAGATAGATAGATAGATATGAGATAGATAGATATGAGATAGATAGATATGAGATAGATAGATATGAGATAGATAGATATGAGATAGATAGATATGAGATAGATAGATATAAGATAGATATGAGATAGATAGATATGAGATAGATAGATATGAGATAGATAGATATGAGATAGATAGATATGAGATAGATATGAGATAGATAGATATGATATAGATATGAGATAGATAGATAGATAGATATGAGATAGATAGATAGATATGAGATAGATAGATATGAGATAGATAGATAGATAGATATGAGATAGATAGATAGATAGATATGAGATAGATAGATAGATAGATAGATATGAGATAGATAGATAGATAGATAGATATGAGATAGATAGATAGATAGATAGATAGATAGATATGATATAGATAGATAGATAGATAGATATGAGATAGATAGATAGATAGATAGATATGAGATAGATAGATAGATATGAGATAGATAGATAGATATGAGATAGATAGATAGATATGAGATAGATAGATAGATAGATATGATATAGATAGATAGATAGATAGATATGAGATAGATAGATAGATATGAGATAGATAGATAGATATGATATAGATAGATAGATAGATATGAGATAGATAGATAGATATGAGATAGATAGATAGATATGAGAGAGATAGATAGAGATAGATTAGATTACTTGTATCTACTGTAGTTTCTTCAAGGTCACTAGAAAACGTTTACACTTTCTTGGAAATGTTGCGCATTGATAAAGCTGCTCAGGATTATCCAATAGTAAAGGACGAAATACAAGGGATTGCTGATTGTCCTGGTTCCCCTGTAGATCTCTGAGAAGATCCGGTGAATGTGATCCACTGCCCACTACAGATACTACAGTCTGCAGCAGGAGAGGAGGAGGAAGAGGAGGGGCAGCAGTCAGTGACCGCAGAGGAAGAGGAGGGGCAGCAGTCAGTGACCGCAGAGGAAGAGGAGGGGCAGCAGTCAGTGACCGCAGAGGAAGAGGAGGGGCAGCAGTCAGTGACCGCAGAGGACGAGGAGGAAGAGGACGGGCGGCAGTCAGTGACCGCAGAGGACGAGGAGGAAGAGGAGGCGCAGCAGTCAGTGACCGCAGAGGACGAGGAGGAAGAGGAGGCGCAGCAGTCAGTGACCGCAGAGGAAGAGGAGGAAGAGGAGGGGCAGCAGTCAGTGACCGCAGAGGACGAGGAGGAAGAGGAGGGGCGGCAGTCAGTGACCGCAGAGGACGAGGAGGAAGAGGAGGGGCGGCAGTCAGTGACCGCAGAGGAAGAGGAGGGGCAGCAGTCAGTGACCGCAGAGGACGAGGAGGAAGAGGAGGAAGAGGAGGGGTGGCAGTCAGTGACCGCAGAGGAAGAGGAGGAAGAGGAGGGGCAGCAGTCAGTGACCGCAGAGGAGGAAGAGGACGGGCGGCAGTCAGTGACCGCAGAGGACGAGGAGGGGCAGTAGTCAGTGACCGCAGAGGACGAGGAGGGGCAGTAGTCAGTGACCACAGAGGAAGAGGAGGGGCGGCAGTCAGTGACCGCAGAGGACGAGGAGGAAGAGGAGGGGCGGTAGTCAGTGACCGCAGAGGACGAGGAGGAAGAGGAGGGGCAGCAGTCAGTGACCGCAGAGGAAGAGGAGGAAGAGGAGGGGCGGCAGTCAGTGACCGCAGAGGACGAGGAGGAAGAGGAGGGGCGGCAGTCAGTGACCGCAGAGGACGAGGAGGAAGAGGAGGGGCGGCAGTCAGTGACCGCAGAGGAAGAGGAGGGGCAGCAGTCAGTGACCGCAGAGGACGAGGAGGAAGAGGAGGGGTGGCAGTCAGTGACCGCAGAGGACGAGGAGGAAGAGGAGGGGTGGCAGTCAGTGACCGCAGAGGATGAGGAGGAAGAGGAGGGGCAGCAGTCAGTGACCGCAGAGGACGAGGAGGAAGAGGAGGGGTGGCAGTCAGTGACCGCAGAGGATGAGGAGGAAGAGGAGGGGCAGCAGTCAGTGACCGCAGAGGAAGAGGAGGGACAGCAGTCAGTTACCTGAAATGGGCCTCAGGAGAAGGAAGGTCGGAGCTTAAAGAGTCAGAACTTGATTATTGGAGATAATCAAGTGAAATCCTGAAGGTCACAAGTGAGAAGGATGAGATGATGGAGGCCGCACATGATGGCTACTCCTGGGATCCACAGACAAGTTCATGGTGGACACTTACATGGACAGAAGGGAGCGGCTACATCTTTCCCATACACTATGGTGGGTTGTCCATGAGCCGAGACTCCAATGATTCCCACCACAGAGACCCCGACACCTTATAGATCTTAGAATATTAAAGTCTATCACAGCGGGGTCTACAGAACATCATGGCGTCCTCATTGTGGGAATCAGTGGGGTCCAAAGTCATAGACATCTAGAAGACATATCTGGGGCTACAGCGAGGCGGCCATGGACCCCGAGGGCTCAGTCTGAGCAACAAGAGAAACCACCGGGACCTTCAGGACCATCACTAGGACACATGTCCGACCAATGGAGCAGATGGCCATAATATCTGGGGGTCCATGGCCGGCTCCACCACTGGATATGTCACTGGGAACGTTCCTCTGGACTCTACTGACGGACCCCTCTGGTCTCGGACTACCTGAGAAGGTGATTTGGACACAACCACGGACGGAGTGTCTGCCAGGAAGCAGGCGGCAGCGGGGGGCTCCTCGGAGTCGTCATGGTTGGTGGTCTTGGGCTCTGTACTTGCAGCAGGAGGTCCATCGGGAGGGGATGATGGGGTCTTATTCGCCTTTGCCGCGCTGGAGTCACTGAGGAAAGAAGAGCGACAAGTAAGCACCAGCCCTATGGAGGAACGCCCGGGACCACCACAGGGACCACCGCAGGGACCACCTTCTTCTAGGAAACATTTTCTTGATTTCTCTCTATTCTTAGATCTTTAAATACCTTGAGAGGTTACAGAATGTCCCAGACACGAGCGGCTCACAATGAAATGGTCCCACCAGGGACCACAGGGAGGGGCAGCGAAACGTGCCATATAGTGAACACCCCCCACACTGCACTGTCACTGGGCGGCTCATAGCCCCCCGATGTTCTGTACATGGCCGCGGCCCTATAAACCATTATCCGATTACAGTAGTGTTTTTCAACCAGGGTGCCTCCAGCTGTTGCAAAACTGCAAACTGCTGGGAATTTTGCAACAGCTGGAGGCACCATGGTTGGAAAACACTGGATTACAGAAACATGCAGAACACAAGAAAAACCTAAAACCAGCATATTAAAGGGTTAGGACACACAATAAAAAGTCAATCTGTACCCCCCATAATCCCATCATAGATTTAGATCCCCCGCCCCGGGCCCCTTATATTGGCCCTCCTCCCACACAAGGGCCGCAGTGCTATAATGGAATAAGGTGGGGGGTTGGTACAGATTCGGGATCCCAAGGGGTTGTACAGGTTTAGATAAACATGGCTGCCTTCTTAAAAAAAAAACAGCACCACCCCCAGTCCACAGGATGTATGTGGTATTGCAGCTCAGTCCTGTTCACTTTAATAGAGCTGCATTAGCAGTCACAACCTATAGAAAAAGGGGGCGCTGTTCTTATTAGAAAACATTTGTCTTTTCATAAATCTGGACACCCCCCCCCCCCCCCCTCCTTACAGTTCTAGGGGATAAGATGTCTGATCGCGGGGGTCGCGCTGTTTTGGACCCCCCGCGATCTCGGCTGCCGCACCCCAGACATCCGATGCACGGAGCCGGATGGCAGGCAATGCAGGGTGGAGGCTCCGCCCCACTGGGGACATCAAGACCACGCCCCCTCAATGCAAGTCTATGGGAGGGGGCGTGACTGCCGTCACGCCCCCTCCCATAGACTTGCATTGAGGGGGCGTGGACGGGACATCACGAGCCTCCGGCGTTGCACACGACGCTCTACACGAACACCGGGTGCCGCGGGGAGATTGCAGGGGGACCCCGGGATCAGACATCATATTCCCCATCCTTGGATAAGATGTCTAGGGGCGGAGTACCCCTTTAAAGGGGCAGTAGACCTGATTTCTTTGGCGCATGAACTCTAAATCCCAGCCAATCCGATCGCGAGGCCCAAAATGACAATCCGCATTGTTAATGGACTGAACCACAGGCCGGACCCTACCACACAGTCATGCAAATAGGGGGGGGACAAGTTATTTTCATAGCTGAACATAAAGACTGTCAGAGACGGACGCCATATTGTTAGTGGGGATTATTTCGTATGCAGCGAAACCCGTCTGACGACAAGTGCACACTCTGCGACAATTCGCCATGCTGCCGCTACAGCTACCTGTTCTTCTTTAGCCTCAGTCGGGAGAAAATATTCTCTTTCTTTCTGTTGGAAGTGGCAGGGGGGCAATTACTTTAATGATTGGGGAAAAAAAACTTAAAACAATTTAATGAAATAAAAAATCAGGAAACCTCCTTAAAACTATTATAAAAAATAAAAAAAACGCCTTAAATTATGCTGCACCCACAAAACTGCCTCCTAATACCTAATCAGGGAGCCGAGCCCCGCCCCTGCCTTACACAGCATTATGATTGGCCAGCAGAGATCACCTGACCAGCTCTGCAGCAGCTTCAGTTACACCCACGAGGTGCTGAATTAGGAAAACTAATGGATTCCCCTCATTCCCCTCTTTCTCAGACAAATTTCTTCCTTGTTGCCGTATTCTGATGCAGGAATCTCTTAAAGGGATTGTCCAAGAGTCAAAAAAAATATATATATAAATAAATAAATATATATATATATCTTCTTCCTTTCACAAACAGCGCCACACACCTGTCCATGAGTTGTGTCCGGTATTGCAGCTCAGTTCATGTTACATGGTCAGGAGCTGCAATACCAGACACAACCTATTGACCAATGTGGCGCTGGAAGGAAGCAGAAATCCCTTGTAGATAGTCTGGTTTTACCTGGGGATTAACCCCTACATACCCATTTCCTCTTTGGCACCACTGTGCAGCGTTACATGGCGCCCCCTACAGTCAGCAGGCATCTGTGGATTATATTGGATAGACTGGAGGTCTGACCACTGGGACCTTGGCCAATTACTAGAACAAGGAAACCCATTCACCCAGGGTGGCTGCGATGGAGCAAAGTGGTTAAGATTGGTGTGGAGCATGGCCGCCGCTGCTCCATACACCTCCAAACATGGCCGCCGCTGCTCCATACACCTCCAAACATGGCCGCCGCTGTTCCATACACTTTCAAGCATGGGCGCCGCAACTCCATACACCTACAAACATGGGCGCCGCTGCTCCATACACCTCCAAACATGGGCGCCGCTGCTCCATACACCTCCATACATGGGCGCCGCTGCTCCATACACCTCCAAACATGGGCGCCCCGCTGCTCCATACACCTCCAAACATGGGCGCCGCAACTCCATACACCTCCAAGCATGGGCGCCGCTGCTCCATACACCTCCAAGCATGGGCGCCACTGCTCCATACACCTCCAAACATGGGCGCCGCTGCTCCATACACCTCCAAACATGGCCGCCGCTGCTCCATACACCTCCAAACATGGCCGCCGCTGCTCCATACACCTCCATACATGGGCGCCCCGCTGCTCCATACACCTCCAAACATGGGCGCCGCTGCTCCATACACCTCCAAACATGGCCGCCGCTGCTCCATACACCTCCATACATGGGCGCCCCGCTGCTCCATACACCTCCAAACATGGGCGCCCCGCTGCTCCATACACCTCCAAACATGGGCGCCGCTGCTCCATACACCTCCAAACATGGGCGCCGCTGCTCCATACACCTCCAAACATGGCCGCCGCTGCTCCATACACCTCCATACATGGGCGCCCCGCTGCTCCATACACCTCCAAACATGGGCGCCCCGCTGCTCCATACACCTCCAAACATGGGCGCCGCTGCTCCATACACCTCCAAACATGGCCGCCGCTGCTCCATACACCTCCAAACATGGCCGCCGCTGCTCCATACACCTCCATACATGGGCGCCCCGCTGCTCCATACACCTCCAAACATGGGCGCCGCTGCTCCATACACCTCCAAACATGGCCGCCGCTGCTCCATACACCTCCATACATGGGCGCCCCGCTGCTCCATACACCTCCAAACATGGGCGCCCCGCTGCTCCATACACCTCCAAACATGGGCGCCGCTGCTCCATACACCTCCATACATGGGCGCCGCTGCTCCATACACCTACAAACATGGCCGCCGCTGACCCTGTATTCCAGTGATCAGCGAATGCCCCTTTAAGCTGGGTGACCACAAATATGGCCGCCATTACAGTCCGCTGGAGCCGCCATCCAATATTCCAAGTTCTATCACAGTGTTTCACAACCAGGGTGCCTCCAGCTGTTGCAAAAGGCTGTCCGGGCATGCTGGGAGTTGGTTTCGCAACAGCTGGAGGCACCCTGGTTGGAAATCCCTATTCAACAGTGCGGGACGGGTGGGCGACAAAACCAAAGTCACGGCGGCCATATTGGTCTCATCTATTTCAGGGGAAGCTCCAAATAGAATGATCAGACGTCTCTTCTAGAAGGTTCCGCGCGTCCTCTTTGTGTCCAGGAGCCGCAGCTTGTGCTGTAACCTTAGCTGAACATTAACATGTGAGGTCTGAATCATGGAGGTGATGGCACCGAAGAGTAACATGTGACCTCGCGGATCCATTTACAGAGAACAGCGAGGACAGAACCTGATACGAGGACGACGCGTCTGATGGAGACAACGAAAACTCGTATACACCTGAGGTTATCATTGGGGGGGGACATCAAATAAAAACCCACAACAGCTAAGATGATATACCGTATACCGTATACTGTGCCGTATGTTATAGAAATGTTTTATTGCCTTCCTGCTGCTGTATAAATAGAGCTGGATACAGACTAATATTCACATGTTAAAGGGGTACTCCAGTGGGGGGAAAATATGGCTTCAAATAAACTGGTGCCAGAAAGTTCTACAGACCTGTAAATTACTTCTATTTAAAAATCTTAATCCTTCCAGTACTTAGCTGCTGTATGCTCCACGGGAAGTTGTGTAGTTCTTTCCAGTCTGACCACAGTGCTCTCTGCTGCCACCTCTGTCAATGTCAGGAACTGTGCAGAGCAGGAGAGGTTTGCTATGGGGATTTGCTCCTGCTCTGGACAGTTCCTGACATGGACAGAGGTGGCAGCAGAGAGCACTGTGGTCAGACCGGAAAGAACTACACAACTTCCTGTGGAGCATACAGCAGCTGATAAGTACTGGAAGGATTAAGATTTTTAAATAGAAGTCACTTACAGATCTGTAACTTTCTGCCACAAGTTCATTTGAAAAAAAATAATAGTTTTCCACTGGAGTTCCCCTTGAAGGGTCTATTCACATGTACGCAGATTGGATGCACAGGATTTTCTGCTGCAGATTTCAATGTAAACTGAATGACTGCACAAAAACCTGCGCATCAATTCTGCGCAGAATACTGTACGTGTGAATAGGCCCTAAAGGGGTATTCTGAAGGGGGAAAAAAAGTTGCTGGGGCCAGGGAGAAAAAGAGAAAAAAAAAAGCTATACTTACCTATCCCCTCCCTGCCACAGCTCCCATCCGGCTCCTTCCAGTCTTCTTCCCGTTTCCTAGATGGGAGCTCAGTGCAGGACCTGCCGGCTGAGCCAATCACTAGTCACAGTGGTGTCCTGTTCCAGTCAGTGATTGGCTGAGCCGGCAGGTCCTGCACAGAGGTCTCATCTAGGAGATTAGGGAGTGAACGAACCAGACGGGAGCTGTGATTGGTCAGGGGTAGGTAAGTATAGCATTTTTTTTTCTATTTTGCTCCAGCAACATTTGATTTTTCTTCGCCAAACGCTGGCATATCCCTTTAGGTCTAGCTTACCAGAAAACAGTGAAAAGAAGTGTTATCATAGGGTCACAGGAGGATTGTTAATTCAACCCACCCCCCCCCCCCCCCTACACCTAGAGAATAATAGTCTATGACACCGCTCCTGTTAGAGGGGAACTCCGGTGTACAACATTTTTTTATTTTTTTTAAGTCAACTGGTGCTAAAAAGTTAAACATATGTAATAGAATGACTTCTATTAAAAAATCTTTACCCTTCCAGTACTTTTTAGCTGCTGTATGCTACAGAGAAAATTAGTTTCTTTTTGAATTTCATTTTTGTCTTGTCCACAGTGCTCTCTGCTGACACCTGATGCCCGTATCAGGAACTGTCCAGAGCAGGAGAAAATCCCCATAGCAAACCAATGCTGCTCTGGACAGTTCCTGACACGGACAGAGGTGTCAGCAGAGAGCACTGTGGACAAGACAAAAAAGAAATTCAAAAAGAATAGAATTTCCTCTGTAACATACAGCTGCTAATAAGTACTGGAAGGGTAAAGATTTTTTAACAGAAGTCATTTACAAATCTGTTTAACTTTCTGGCACCAGTTGATTTAAAAAAAAATTAAAAAAAAAGGTTTCCACCGGAGTACCCCTTTAAGATGAGACCAGCAGACGCATAGGACTACAGATTCTCATTATATATAAAACACAAATTCCATTTAAAGGGAGAGTCTTCCCCCAAACTAAAGGCATTCAATATGCCACCTCTGCCACAATTACATGGAGCCCCCTCTAAGCAGGCGGAGTTACTCCTTAGGTGGCCTCAGGAACCCTCATTCACACCAATATTTTAATAATTTTTTCCCAACCAGGGTGTCTACAGCTGTTGCAAAACTACAACTCCCAGCATGCCCGGACAGCCTTTGGCTGTCCGGGCATGCTGGGAGTTGTAGTTTTGCAACAGCTGAAGGCCCCCTAGTTGGGAAAAACTGGATCAATAAATTAAAAGGGGTTATGCATAAACAGAGCCACCCTTGTTCTGAGGTTGTGTGTGGTATTACAACTCTGTTCCATTCCCTTTAACGGATCTAAGCTGCAATACCACACACAACCTCAGGACAACAGTGGCGCTGTTTCTGGAGGAAAACAGCAATGGTTTTTTTCTAATAATAATGAGAAATGATCCGGACCCCAGAGCTGGCACTCACCTCGGCTGGGCTTTCACAGTGACCGCGTTCGTAGAAGGTTTTCCCTCCTGAGTCTCCAGTGTCTTCATGACGTCATTCAGGTTTTGATGCAGCTGCAAAAAAAAAAAAAAAGAGTTATAGGGAACGAAATCAGAGAAACGTTGCATTCGAGTCAACTTATTACTTTTCACTCAAGAAATCTTGATATATTGCAGTTCCCACACTGTCCACTAGAGACAGACACAATAGGCTGATGCTTTCTGTTTTCCTGCATCTCACATGGCAGCTTTGCTGTATAGATTGGGACGGCATGCGCAGAGTCATCTTATCATTAGAGAGCAAGTAAGTAGATAACAGTTCTCTTCTACTGCTGGAGGCCTAGATAAGGCAGAATAGTGGCACTGGATACACAAGAGGCTCCGTATACACTCACTTTGCTGGTCTCCGGGGAGGCGCTATACCCAACCTCTTCCTGGACTCTGTATTAGTCTGTGGACACTTTTCTGTCCATTATCTCCCATTTATTGTAGCCACCCTAAGTCACAGAAACCCTGCTGTACTGTCTCTACCAGTGCGCCTCCAGCTGTTGCAAAATTACAACTCTCAGCATGCTCGGACAGCCAAGGGCCGAGAGGCGCACTGCTTGGGAAACACTGGTCTATAAAATTTAAAAAAATGATTTCATTAAAATATAATAAAGCAAATAAATAAGTAATTCATTAACATTATTGAAGAAATAAATGAATAACTAAATAAAAATAAATACTTAATACTGAAAAATAAATGATGAAAATAAATAAAATAAAAAAATAAATATAAAATAATTGATAGAAATTAATAAATAGGAATACATAAACTGAAAATTTTTTTTATAAATAAATAAAAAATGCATGAATAAATAAAAATACAAAAAGATTTATAAAACAAACAATAAAACAAATACTTATAGATAATTATAAACAAAGGAATAATTAATACAAATTAATGAATACATAAAATTATATTTTAGTTTTATTATTTATTTAAATAATAAAAACAAACAAAATACCGTACATAAATAATAAAAATAAATAAGTACATGAATAAATAAAAAAATAAAAAATAAAATAAAATTATATATATATATATATATATATATATATATATATATATAAACAATATTATAATAATAAAAAAAATATTTATAAATAAATATTATAAACAATGCATAAATAATTAATACAAATTAATGAATACATAAAATTAAATAAATAATAAAAAAAAATTATATATATATATACGTAATAAAAACAAACAAACAATAAAAATAAATGAATTCATAATTGAATGAATGAATAATTCCAACCGGAGGAGCTGTGGTCAGATCTAGGGTCGGGGTCTTACCTTACTCATCTCTTTATGGAAGTTCTCCTCCAGCCCAGCGATACTCTGGAATGTGTTGACGTAGAAACCAACACGGCTGCCAAACAAAACAAAAACACCCAGTAAATTTCCCCTTAAATAGCAAAATCTGAGATCTTATGCGTTTTGGGACTCTGACCGCCTCCCGATCTCTCACTATTCCCGTTCTGCGCATTATTCTGTGATCGGTCGCGGTTTATGGTTTTTATAAAGCTGCCGGCTCTAAAAAGATTTTAGGTTTTATTTAAGAACTTCTGGAAATTAGACTTAATAAGAATTTTACAATCTGCTGTCGATGAATGACAATATTTCTGTTTAATCTCAAAATGTAAAACTTCTCTTGTCCTATTGTTGCGCTCACACAGCTTAAGGTTTGTTACTATGTGTCTGCGTAGGTCAGAACCTGAAGTTATTGTCTATGGAGCGCGCAAGTTGAGACCCTGTTTTAGTTTTGGAGATCGTGGGTGGTCCTAGTGGTCGGACCCCCCAACCCCACCCCCTGTAACTTGACACCTGGGGATAAGAGGTCTGATCGCGGGGGTCCCGCTGCTGGGGACCCCCGCGATCTTGGCTGCGGCATCCCAGACATCCGGTGCATGGAGTGAACTTCGCTCTGTGCCGGATGACTGGCTATGTGAGGCGGAGGCGTGTGACGTCACGGCTATGCCCACTCAATGCAAGTCTATGGGAGGGGGCGTGACTACCGTTACGCCCCCTCCCATAGACTTGCATTGAGTGGGCATGGCCTTGATGTCACGAGCCTCCAGCACAGCACCCGATGCTCTAAATGAACGCCGGGTGCAGTAGGGAGATCGCGGGGGTCCCCAGTGGTGAGACCCCCGCGATCAGACATCTTATTCCCTATCCTTTGGATAATGGCTAAGAAGTCTAGGGGTGGAGTACTGAATTTAGTAGCTGAATTTAGACCCCAGTGTTCCTACAGACAGGCGGGAGATGATTTAAGGCTTTGTTCACACATCTACATTTACAAATTAACATTTCCACAGCTAAAATTCAGAGACCGACACTAATTTCTGCATCAAAATTTGTGACAAAATTTGTGAACAGGCCAGAAAACAGAAGGACCCCTATGGGTATCAGTTGGGGGTATAATCGCTCCTGTATTCCACTTCTGTACCTACCTATTCCACAATGAAGGCAGCTCCTCCTGTAGGTCGATATTCATCTCCTCAAACACTTTCTGGGACTTCTGCAGCTCTTCTTCAGCCTAATCGATAAAACAGGAGGAAGATCAGAGAAAGAAACAAGAAGAAGAGTCTTCTCACAGTGAAAGCTCCTCCTCGCTCCTCACTCCTCACTCCTCCTCGCTCCTCACTCCTCCTCGCTCCTCCTCACTCCTCGAATACTCTGGGGATGGAATCTTCTTGGTTCTGACCAATCAGAAGCCTCCTCTCACAGCACAAGAACCTGCAGCAGCATCTCCCCTCCTCCCCCCTCCCACTCCTCTCCTCAGTATCTTTATATATTCTGTTAAAACTCACAAAAAGATTGATCCAACAGCTTGTACTGGGCAAATCAGTGAATTCCACAATATAACAATGAATTATATGAGCAGAGACATGCAGCATGGGGGAGGGGTGATAGATGAGCAGGCAGCAAAGAACAAGATTACAGAGGACTGTCTGTGGTCCTGGTACAGAGGACTGTCTGTGGTCCTGGTACAGAGGACTGTCTGTGGTCCTGGTACAGAGGACTGTCTGTGGTCCTGGTACAGAGGACTGTCTGTGGTCCTGGTACAGAGGACTGTCTGTGGTCCTGGTACAGAGGACTGTCTGTGGTCCTGGTACAGAGGACTGTCTGTGGTCCTGGTACAGAGGACTGTCTGTGGTCCTGGTACAGAGGACTGTCTGTGGTCCTGGTACAGAGGACTGTCTGTGGTCCTGGTACAGAGGACTGTCTGTGGTCCTGGTACAGAGGACTGTCTGTGGTCCTGGTACAGAGGACTGTCTGTGGTCCTGGTACAGAGGACTGTCTGTGGTCCTGGTACAGAGGACTGTCTGTGGTCCTAGTATGTGGGATGGCCTGTGGTCCTAGTATGTGGGATGGCCTGTGGTCCTGGTACAGAGGACTGTCTGTGGTCCTGGTACAGAGGACTGTCTGTGGTCCTGGTACAGAGGACTGTCTGTGGTCCTGGTACAGAGGACTGTCTGTGGTCCTGGTACAGAGGACTGTCTGTGGTCCTGGTACAGAGGACTGTCTGTGGTCCTGGTACAGAGGACTGTCTGTGGTCCTGGTACAGAGGACTGTCTGTGGTCCTGGTACAGAGGACTGTCTGTGGTCCTGGTACAGAGGACTGTCTGTGGTCCTGGTACAGAGGACTGTCTGTGGTCCTGGTACAGAGGACTGTCTGCGGTCCTGGTACAGAGGACTGTCTGCGGTCCTGGTACAGAGGACTGTCTGCGGTCCTGGTACAGAGGACTGTCTGCGGTCCTGGTACAGAGGACTGTCTGCGGTCCTGGTACAGAGGACTGTCTGCGGTCCTGGTACAGAGCACTGTCTGCGGTCCTGGTACAGAGCACTGTCTGCGGTCCTGGTACAGAGCACTGTCTGCGGTCCTAGTACAGAGGACTGTCTGCCGTCCTAGTACAGAGGACTGTCTGCCGTCCTAGTACAGAGGACTGTCTGCCGTCCTAGTACAGAGGACTGTCTGCCGTCCTAGTACAGAGGACTGTCTGCCGTCCTAGTACAGAGGACTGTCTGCCGTCCTAGTACAGAGGACTGTCTGCCGTCCTAGTACAGAGGACTGTCTGCCGTCCTAGTACAGAGGACTGTCTGCCGTCCTAGTACAGAGGACTGTCTGCCGTCCTAGTACAGAGGACTGTCTGCCGTCCTAGTACAGAGGACTGTCTGCCGTCCTAGTACAGAGGACTGTCTGCGGTCCTAGTACAGAGCACTGTCTGCGGTCCTAGTACAGAGCACTGTCTGCGGTCCTAGTACAGAGCACTGTCTGCGGTCCTAGTACAGAGCACTGTCTGCGGTCCTAGTACAGAGGACTGTCTGCGGTCCTAGTACAGAGGACTGTCTGCAGTCCTAGTACAGAGGACTGTCTGCGGTCCTAGTACAGAGGACTGTCTGCGGTCCTAGTACAGAGGACTGTCTGCGGTCCTAGTACAGAGGACTGTCTGTGGTCCTAGTACAGAGGACTGTGTGGTCCTAGTACAGAGGACTGTGTGGTCCTAGTACAGAGGACTGTCTGCGGTCCTAGTACAGAGGACTGTCTGTGGTCCTAGTACAGAGGACTGTCTGCGGTCCTAGTACAGAGGACTGTCTGCGGTCCTAGTGTTATGTAGATGAAGATGCAAAGGCTTTATATCTTTGGTGCTAAATGACTTGTCCTATTATTAATTTGAAAAGATAATCATAGAATAATTAATGGAAATATTGTCCCAGAACAAAGAGGGTCCCATTGTGCCCCAGGAGGATCTATGGTCAATAGATAATGTAGAAAATGTATATGATCCCAGAGACCCAGGAGGATCCAATGTATATGATCCCAGAGACCCAGGAGGATCCAATGTATATGATCCCAGAGACACAGGAGGATCCAATGTATATGATCCCAGAGACACAGGAGGATCCAATGTATACGATCCCAGAGACACAGGAGGATACAATGTATATGATCCCAGAGACCCAGGAGGATCCAATGTATATGATCCCAGAGACACAGGAGGATCCAATGTATACGATCCCAGAGACACAGGAGGATACAATGTATATGATCCCAGAGACCCAGGAGGATCCAATGTATATGATCCCAGAGACCCAGGAGGATCCAATGTATATGATCCCAGAGACACAGGATCCAATGTATATGATCCCAGAGACCCAGGAGGATCCAATGTATATGATCCCAGAGACACAGGAGGATCCAATGTATATGATCCCAGAGACACAGGAGGATCCAATGTATATGATCCCAGAGACACAGGAGGATCCAATGTATATGATCCCAGAGACACAGGAGGATCCAATGTATATGATCCCAGAGACACAGGAGGATCCAATGTATATGATCCCAGAGACACAGGAGGATCCAATGTATATGATCCCAGAGACACAGGAGGATACAATGTATATGATCCCAGAGACACAGGATCCAATGTATATGATCCCAGAGACACAGGAGGATACAATGTATATGATCCCAGAGACCCAGGAGGATCCAATGTATATGATCCCAGAGACACAGGAGGATCCAATGTATATGATCCCAGAGACCCAGGAGGATCCAATGTATATGATCCCAGAGACACAGGAGGATCCAATGTATACGATCCCAGAGACACAGGAGGATACAATGTATACGATCCCAGAGACCCAGGAGGATCCAATGTATATGATCCCAGAGACACAGGAGGATCCAATGTATATGATCCCAGAGACCCAGGAGGATCCAATGTATATGATCCCAGAGACCCAGGAGGATCCAATGTATATGATCCCAGAGACCCAGGAGGATCCAATGTATACGATCCCAGAGACCCAGGAGGATCCAATGTATACGATCCCAGAGACCCAGGAGGATCCAATGTATACGATCCCAGAGACCCAGGAGGATCCAATGTATATGATCCCAGAGACCCAGGAGGATCCAATGTATATGATCCCAGAGACACAGGAGAATCCAATGTATATGATCCCAGAGACCCAGGAGGATCCAATGTATATGATCCCAGAGACCCAGGAGGATCCAATGTATACGATCCCAGAGACCCAGGAGGATCCAATGTATATGATCCCAGAGACACAGGATACAATGTATATGATACCAGAGACCCAGGAGGATCCAATGTATATGATCCCAGAGACACAAGAGGATCCAATGTATATGATCCCAGAGACACAAGAGGATCCAATGTATATGATCCCAGAGACACAGGCGGATCCAATGTATATGATCCCAGAGACACAGGCGGATCCAATGTATATGATCCCAGAGACACAGGCGGATCCAATGTATATGATCCCAGAGACACAGGCGGATCCAATGTATATGATCCCAGAGACACAGGCGAATCCAATGTATATGATCCCAGAGACACAGGCGGATCCAATGTATATGATCCCAGAGACACAGGCGGATCCAATGTATACGATCCCAGAGACACAGGCGGATCCAATGTATACGATCCCAGAGACACAGGCGGATCCAATGTATACGATCCCAGAGACACAGGCGGATCCAATGTATACGATCCCAGAGACACAGGCGGATCCAATGTATACGATCCCAGAGACACAGGCGGATCCAATGTATACGATCCCAGAGACACAGGCGGATCCAATGTATACGATCCCAGAGACACAGGCGGATCCAATGTATACGATCCCAGAGACACAGGAGGATCCAATGTATACGATCCCAGAGACACAGGAGGATCCAATGTATACGATCCCAGAGACACAGGAGGATCCAATGTATACGATCCCAGAGACACAGGAGGATCCAATGTATACGATCCCAGAGACACAGGAGGATCCAATGTATACGATCCCAGAGACACAGGAGGATCCAATGTATACGATCCCAGAGACACAGGAGGATCCAATGTATACGATCCCAGAGACACAGGAGGATCCAATGTATACGATCCCAGAGACACAGGAGGATCCAATGTATACGATCCCAGAGACACAGGAGGATCCAATGTATACGATCCCAGAGACACAGGAGGATCCAATGTATACGATCCCAGAGACACAGGAGGATCCAATGTATACAATCCCAGAGACACAGGAGGATCCAATGTATACGATCCCAGAGACACAGGAGGATCCAATGTATACGATCCCAGAGACACAGGAGGATCCAATGTATACGATCCCAGAGACACAGGAGGATCCAATGTATACGATCCCAGAGACACAGGAGGATCCAATGTATACGATCCCAGAGACACAGGAGGATCCAATGTATACGATCCCAGAGACACAGGAGGATCCAATGTATACGATCCCAGAGACACAGGAGGATCCAATGTATACGATCCCAGAGACACAGGAGGATCCAATGTATACGATCCCAGAGACACAGGAGGATCCAATGTATACGATCCCAGAGACACAGGAGGATCCAATGTATACGATCCCAGAGACACAGGAGGATCCAATGTATACGATCCCAGAGACACAGGAGGATCCAATGTATACGATCCCAGAGACACAGGAGGATCCAATGTATATGATCCCAGAGACACAGGAGGATCCAATGTATACGATCCCAGAGACCCAGGATCCAATGTATATGATCCCAGAGACCCAAGAGGATCCAATGTATATGATCCCAGAGACCCAGGATCCAATGTATATGATCCCAGAGACAGAGGAGGATCCAATGTATATGATCCCAGAGACCCAGGATCCAATGTATATGATCCCAGAGACACAGGAGGATCCAATGTATACGATCCCAGAGACACAGGAGGATCCAATGTATACGATCCCAGAGACACAAGAGGATCCAATGTATACGATCCCAGAGACACAAGAGGATCCAATGTATACGATCCCAGAGACACAAGAGGATCCAATGTATATGATCCCAGAGACACAGGAGGATCCAATGTATATGATCCCAGAGACACAGGAGGATCCAATGTATACGATCCCAGAGACCCAGGATACAATGTATATGATCCCAGAGACACAAGAGGATCCAATGTATATGATCCCAGAGACCCAGGATCCAATGTATATGATCCCAGAGACAGAGGAGGATCCAATGTATATGATCCCAGAGACCCAGGATCCAATGTATATGATCCCAGAGACACAGGATCCAATGTATATGATCCCAGAGACACAGGAGGATCCAATGTATATGATCCCAGAGACACAGGAGGATCCAATGTATACGATCCCAGAGACCCAGGATACAATGTATATGATCCCAGAGACACAAGAGGATCCAATGTATATGATCCCAGAGACCCAGGATCCAATGTATATGATCCCAGAGACAGAGGAGGATCCAATGTATATGATCCCAGAGACCCAGGATCCAATGTATATGATCCCAGAGACACAGGAGGATCCAATGTATACGATCCCAGAGACACAGGAGGATCCAATGTATACGATCCCAGAGACACAGGATCCAATGTATATGATCCCAGAGACACAGGAGGATCCAATGTATATGATCCCAGAGACACAGGATCCAATGTATATGATCCCAGAGACACAGGAGGATCCAATGTATATGATCCCAGAGACACAGGAGGATCCAATGTATACGATCCCAGAGACACAGGAGGATCCAATGTATACGATCCCAGAGACACAAGAGGATCCAATGTATATGATCCCAGAGACACAAGAGGATCCAATGTATATGATCCCAGAGACACAGGAGGATCCAATGTATACGATCCCAGAGACACAGGAGGATCCAATGTATATGATCCCAGAGACACAGGATCCAATGTATATGATCCCAGAGACACAGGATCCAATGTATATGATCCCAGAGACACAGGAGGATCCAATGTATACGATCCCAGAGACACAGGAGGATCCAATGTATACGATCCCAGAGACACAGGATCCAATGTATATGATCCCAGAGACACAGGAGGATCCAATGTATATGATCCCAGAGACACAGGATCCAATGTATATGATCCCAGAGACACAGGAGGATCCAATGTATATGATCCCAGAGACACAGGAGGATCCAATGTATACGATCCCAGAGACACAGGAGGATCCAATGTATACGATCCCAGAGACACAAGAGGATCCAATGTATATGATCCCAGAGACACAAGAGGATCCAATGTATATGATCCCAGAGACACAGGAGGATCCAATGTATACGATCCCAGAGACACAAGAGGATCCAATGTATACGATCCCAGAGACACAAGAGGATCCAATGTATATGATCCCAGAGACACAGGAGGATCCAATGTATACGATCCCAGAGACCCAGGATACAATGTATATGATCCCAGAGACACAAGAGGATCCAATGTATATGATCCCAGAGACCCAGGATCCAATGTATATGATCCCAGAGACAGAGGAGGATCCAATGTATATGATCCCAGAGACCCAGGATCCAATGTATATGATCCCAGAGACACAGGATCCAATGTATATGATCCCAGAGACACAGGAGGATCCAATGTATATGATCCCAGAGACACAGGAGGATCCAATGTATATGATCCCAGAGACACAGGATCCAATGTATATGATCCCAGAGACACAGGAGGATCCAATGTATATGATCCCAGAGACACAGGAGGATCCAATGTATACGATCCCAGAGACACAGGAGGATCCAATGTATACGATCCCAGAGACACAAGAGGATCCAATGTATATGATCCCAGAGACACAAGAGGATCCATGTATATGATCCCAGAGACACAGGATCCAATGTATATGATCCCAGAGACACAAGAGGATCCAATGTATACGATCCCAGAGACACAAGAGGATCCAATGTATATGATCCCAGAGACACAAGAGGATCCAATGTATACGATCCCAGAGACACAGGAGGATCCAATGTATACGATCCCAGAGACACAGGAGGATCCAATGTATACGATCCCAGAGACACAGGAGGATCCAATGTATACGATCCCAGAGACACAGGAGGATCCAATGTATACGATCCCAGAGACACAGGAGGATCCAATGTATACGATCCCAGAGACACAGGAGGATCCAATGTATACGATCCCAGAGACACAGGAGGATCCAATGTATACGATCCCAGAGACACAGGAGGATCCAATGTATACGATCCCAGAGACACAGGAGGATCCAATGTATACGATCCCAGAGACACAGGAGGATCCAATGTATATGATCCCAGAGACACAGGAGGATCCAATGTATACGATCCCAGAGACCCAGGATACAATGTATATGATCCCAGAGACACAAGAGGATCCAATGTATATGATCCCAGAGACCCAGGATCCAATGTATATGATCCCAGAGACAGAGGAGGATCCAATGTATATGATCCCAGAGACCCAGGATCCAATGTATATGATCCCAGAGACACAGGATCCAATGTATACGATCCCAGAGACACAAGAGGATCCAATGTATACGATCCCAGAGACACAAGAGGATCCAATGTATATGATCCCAGAGACACAGGATCCAATGTATATGATCCCAGAGACACAGGATCCAATGTATATGATCCCAGACACAAGAGGATCCAATGTATACGATCCCAGAGACACAAGAGGATCCAATGTATACGATCCCAGAGACACAAGAGGATCCAATGTATATGATCCCAGAGACACAGGAGGATCCAATGTATATGATCCCAGAGACACAGGAGGATCCAATGTATATGATCCCAGAGACACAGGATCCAATGTATATGATCCCAGACACAAGAGGATCCAATGTATACGATCCCAGAGACACAGGAGGATCCAATGTATACGATCCCAGAGACACAAGAGGATCCAATGTATATGATCCCAGAGACACAGGAGGATCCAATGTATATGATCCCAGAGACACAGGAGGATCCAATGTATACGATCCCAGAGACCCAGGAGGATCCAATGTATATGATCCCAGTGACATAAAAATAGAATATAAAAACACACAAGACACAATCTAGATGACTCTACTGAACACCACAGATTCAACTACCAGGAATGTCACTAGAGCAGCGCACTCCCAGATAGGACCCCAGAGCAGCGCAGAAATAAAATGGCGAGGCACTGCAGTGTCTATTGTACTGCAATAAGTAGCGACAGGAGAATAAGGCTAAATAAAGACCAATATTGTGACAAAAAGAAAAGGAGGAAATGAAAGAGATTGGATCCAGCTCAATGCAGGTAAAATCAGGTTTAATCCATAGGACAAGGGAGGAACAAGTAACGCGTTTCAAGCGCTATAAGCGCTCTTAGTCATATGACTAAGAGCGCTTATAGCGCTTGAAACGCGTTACTTGTTCCTTCCTTGTCCTATGGATTAAACCTGATTTTACCTGCATTGAGCTGGATCCGATCTCTTTCATTTCCTTATTGGCTGGTGCCGTCCAGCGCCTGGATCCGCGCTCTACTGTCTGGGGCGGGGTGAGCTGGCTTTCACCTTGTTTGCCTTCAAAAAGAAAAGGAGTCTCACAGCGCTCATCATGGAGGTTTATGTAAAATCTTCTTTATTGTGGTTTCTTTAAAATCCGCACCAAGTACGAATGCAACAAAAGCGATGTAACTACAGTGGGGGGAGCTGAGGAGCAGGGGGGCAGCGGCGTGGGTACAGCAGGGGGGCAGCGGCGTGGATACAGCATGGGGGGCAGCGGCGTGGATACAGCAGGGGGCAGCGGCGTGGATACAGCAGGGGGCGCTGAGGAGCAGGGGGGCAGCGGCATGGATACAGCAGGGGGGCAGCGGCATGGATACAGCAGGGGGCAGCGGCGTGGATACAGCAGGGGGCGCTGAGGAGCAGGGGGGCAGCGGCATGGATACAGCAGGGGGGCAGCGGCGTGGATACAGCAGGGGGGGCAGCGGCGTGGATACAGCAGGGGGGGCAGCGGCGTGGATACAGCAGGGGGGGCTGAGGAGCAGGGGGGCAGCGGCGTGGATACAGCAGGGGGCGCTGAGGAGCAGGGGGGCAGCGGCGTGGATACAGCAGGGGGCAGCGGCGTGGATACAGCAGGGGGGCAGCGGCGTGGATACAGCAGGGGGGCAGCGGCGTGGATACAGCAGGGGGGCAGCGGCGTGGACACAGCAGGGGGGCAGCGGCGTGGACACAGCAGGGGGGCAGTGGCGTGGACACAGCAGGGGGCGCTGAGGAGCAGGGGGGCAGTACAGTCACATCCGCTCGATGGTTCGCACTCTCCTTCGAGGCCGGAGGAAGTATTGACAGGATGAATTAACTCTTCGTTTGGATTTTAAAGAAACCACAATAAAGATTTTACATTGACCTCCATGGCGAGCGCTGCGACTCTTTCGTTTTGAGGTAATATCTATGAAATTAACAGATCCCAGATAATAACGATCATATAATGTATAATGAGAAGTTCTGAAGCTTTCTATTTAATTACTGGTTGTTGGTAAGATTTCTGCTTGCTGTCATTGACTAGAAGCCCCCATTGGTTATACATAGAGAAGGAGGCTCTGCCCCAGTCATGTGATGCTCATAAAGGTCAGTGGCTTATTACAGTTACCAGAGCTCTGCTGTGTGACCTAATGAAGGCTCCAATTCAATGACATGTAGCAGAGATTTTGAAAACAGCCATAAATTTAGAGAAGTTCCGAGCCTTTTGTTACAGAACCTACTGTAAGAGGAAACAACTGGAGACGTGAAGGAATTCTACAAAGTGTACGGGGCCCGGACCCAAGGTAGTGAGGGGTCATTCTGAGGACTACGACTCCTATCAGGTATGTACGCTGCTCATGTGACATTCCTCTACAATCCGAGTGCAGGACCTGAGCTCAGTCACCAGCCGCATCATCACTTAGGGAAATCTACATTTCAAGTTTGGTTTTTCCCAAAATTTTGATGGAAAACCATTTGATTTCTTTCCATTGTAATGGGCTTAGATACAATGACATTTCATACACCAGTCTTTCCCAACCAGTGTGCCTCCAGCTGTTGCAAAACTACAACTCCCAGCATGCCCGGACAGCCGTTGGCTGTCCGGGCATGCTGGGAGTTGTAGTTTTGCAACAGCTGGAGGCACGCTGGATGGAAAACACTGACATACACTAGCAAATCAGACAACATTTCACAGGAAAGGTTTGAATACAGTGGCTCTACAGACAGTATCACACTACAGAGACTTAGATACACCTGCTCATCTGATAAAGCAGCTGAATAGATATTTGACACATGTGATATGCTTAGATACATTGTTTCAGCAGACAGTATCACACGAGTGGATTAGATACATCAGTTCAGCAGACAGTATCACACGATGGGCTTAGATACAGCTACTCAGTACACAGCTTCACACATGATGGGCTTAGATACAGCAGCTCAGCACACAGCATGACACAATATTAGCTGAGATACAGTTGCTGAGCAGACAGTATCACACGATAGGCTTAGATACAGCAGCTCAGCCCACAGCATCACACAATATTAGCTGAGATACAGTTGCTGAGCAGACAGTATCACACGATGGGCTTAGATACTGCAGCTCAGCCCACAGCATCACACAATATTAGCTGAGATACAGTTGCTGAGCAGACAGTATCACACAATGGGCTTATAGATACAGCAACTCAGTACACAGCATCACACATGATGGGCTTAGATACAGCAGCTCACAATATTAGCTGAGATACAGTTGCTGAGCAGACAGTATCACATGATGGACTTGGATACACTAGCTCAGCAGATAGTATCCCACATGAAAGGCTTCCATATGGCAGTTCAGCATGCAGTATCACACGTAATGGGCTTAGATACAGTGGGTTAGCAGCTGAATCTTCCTAGAAGTGATGTTACATTATTAGCAGCTATACTGAGACTGAGCGCAGCTCCGGAGGCACACGGCGGCGGCACATGCGGGGTTAAGGTTTTCCAGGGAGTCACCTGGTTTCGGAGTAGGTTAGTCTGGGCAACCAGATGTGCCTGGATTTTCCCCTGGCACCACTGCGGTGCGGCTTTCTCAAGCAATGACACGGGCTGCAAGCGTTAACAGAGAAAGAGACAGAAAGAGACAGAGACTTCAGTACGGACACTGTGTGAGGGTTACGCCATCCTGTGCGGCATGCTAAGAGAGAAGAGATTACATCCCACACAGAAAGACACCATTGGCGCAGACGCAATCAGAACTGCGGAGAACAACGACAGCGATTAGTCACAACTTCAGGACATTACCGACTGCTTATGGTTTTCATCACATCAAATCAGTGTTAATTCTCATGCGAAAGACAGAGCAAATCCTGAGGATCCTGAGCGACATCTCACACTCCAGAGCTGCATTCCTAATTCTGCTGGAAGTGACCAGGTCCTGATAGCACAGACAGACACCGTAATGCTGCACACACACACACACACACACACACACCATAATGCTGCACACACACACACACCATAATGCTGCACACACACACCATAATGCTGCACACACACACACACACACACCATAATGCTGCACACACACACACACACACACCATAATGCTGCACACACACACACACACACCATAATGCTGCACACACACACACACCATAATGCTGCACAGACAGACACCGTCATGCTGCACAGACAGACACCGTAATGCTGCACACACACACACACACCATAATGCTGCACACACACACACACACACCATAATGCTGCACACACACACACACACACACCATAATGCTTCACAGACAGACACCGTAATGCTGCACAGACAAACGGACACCGTAATGCTGCACAGACAGACAGACACCGTAATGCTGCACACACACACCATAATGCTGCACACACACACACCATAATGCTGCACACACACACACACACACACCATAATGCTGCACACACACACACACACCATAATGCTGCACAGACAGACAGACACCGTAATGCTGCACAGACAGACAGACACCGTAATGCTGCACACACACACCATAATGCTGCACACACAGACAGACACCGTAATGCTGCACACACACACACCATAATGCTGCACACACAGACAGACACCATAATGCTGCACACAGACACCATAATGCTGCACACACACACATACGCCATAATGCTGCACACACACACAGACACCGTAATGCTGCACAGACAGACAGACACCGTAATGCTGCACAGACAGACGGACACCGTAATGCTGCACAGACAGACGGACACCGTAATGCTGCACACACACACACCATAATGCTGCACACACACACACCATAATGCTGCACACACACACACACACACCATAATGCTGCACACACACACACACACACACACACCATAATGCTGCACAGACAGACACCGTAATGCTGCACACACACACACACACCATAATGCTTCACAGACAGACACCGTAATGCTGCACAGACAGACAGACACCGTAATGCTGCACACACACACCATAATGCTGCACACACAGACAGACACCGTAATGCTGCACACACACACACCATAATGCTGCACACACAGACAGACACCATAATGCTGCACACACAGACACCATAATGCTGCACACACACACATACGCCATAATGCTGCACACACAGACACCGTAATGCTGCACAGACAGACAGACACCGTAATGCTGCACAGACAGACAGACACCGTAATGCTGCACAGACAGACAGACACCGTAATGCTGCACAGACAGACAGACACCGTAATGCTGCACAGACAGGCAGACACCGTAATGCTGCACAGACAGGCAGACACCGTAATGCTGCACAGACAGACAGACAGACACCGTAATGCTGCACACACAGACACCGTAATGCTGCACACACAGACACCGTAATGCTGCACACACAGACACCGTAATGCTGCACACACAGACACCGTAATGCTGCACACACAGACACCGTAATGCTGCACACACAGACACCGTAATGCTGCACACACAGACACCGTAATGCTGCACACACAGACACCGTAATGCTGCACACACAGACACCGTAATGCTGCACACACAGACACCGTAATGCTGCACACACAGACACCGTAATGCTGCACACACAGACACCGTAATGCTGCACACACAGACACCGTAATGCTGCACACACAGACACCGTAATGCTGCACACACAGACACCGTAATGCTGTACACACAGACACCGTAATGCTGTACACACAGACAGACACCGTACAGACACCCTAATGCTGCACGCACAGACAGGCACCCTAATGCTGCACGCACAGACAGACACCCTAATGCTGCACGCACAGACAGACACCGTAATGCTGCACAGACAGACACCTTAATGCTGTACACACAGACAGACACCGTACAGACACCCTAATGCTGCACGCACAGACAGGCACCCTAATGCTGCACGCACAGACAGACACCCTAATGCTGCACGCACAGACAGGCACCGTAATGCTGCACACACACATACACCATAATGCTGCACAGACAGACACCATAATGCTGCACAGACACCATAATGCTGCACGCACAGACAGACACCGTAAGGCTGCACACACACACATACACCATAATGCTGCACACACAGACAGACACCGTAATGCTGCACAGACACCGTAATGCTGCACAGACAGACAGACACCGTAATGCTGCACAGACAGACAGACACCGTAATGCTGCACACACAGACAGACACCGTAATGCTGCACAGACAGACAGACACCGTAATGCTGCACAGACACCATAATGCTGCACACACAGACACCATAATGCTGCACACACAGACACCATAATGCTGCACACACAGACACCATAATGCTGCACAGACACCATAATGCTGCACAGACACCATAATGCTGCACACACACCATAATGCTGCACACACAGACACCGTAATGCTACACACACAGACACCGTAATGCTGCACAGATAGACACCATAATGCTGCACAGACACCATAATGCTGCACAGACACCATAATGCTGCACTCACAGACAGACACCGTAAGGCTGCACACACACACATACACCATAATGCTGCACGCACAGACAGACACCGTAATGCTGCACAGACACCGTAATGCTGCACACACAGACAGACACGTAATGCTGCACAGACAGACAGACACCGTAATGCTGCACACACAGACAGACACGTAATGCTGCACAGACAGACAGACACCGTAATGCTGCACAGACACCATAATGCTGCACACACAGACACCATAATGCTGCACACACAGACACCATAATGCTGCACAGACACCATAATGCTGCACAGACACCATAATGCTGCACAGACACCATAATGCTGCACAGACACCATAATGCTGCACAGACACCATAATGCTGCACAGACACCATAATGCTGCACACACAGACACCATAATGCTGCACAGACACCATAATGCTGCACACACAGACACCATAATGCTGCACACACAGACACCGTAATGCTGCACACACAGACACCGTAATGCTGTACACACAGACACCGTAATGCTGTACACACAGACACCGTAATGCTGTACACACAGACAGACACCGTACAGACACCCTAATGCTGCACGCACAGACAGGCACCCTAATGCTGCACGCACAGACAGACACCGTAATGCTGCACAGACAGACACCGTACAGACACCCTAATGCTGCACGCACAGACAGGCACCCTAATGCTGCACGCACAGACAGACACCGTAATGCTGCACAGACAGACACCGTACAGACACCCTAATGCTGCACGCACAGACAGGCACCCTAATGCTGCACGCACAGACAGGCACCGTAATGCTGCACACACACATACACCATAATGCTGCACAGACAGACACCATAATGCTGCACAGACACCATAATGCTGCACAGACACCATAATGCTGCACAGACACCATAATGCTGCACAGACACCATAATGCTGCACAGACACCATAATGCTGCACAGACACCATAATGCTGCACAGACACCATAATGCTGCACAGACACCATAATGCTGCACGCACACCATAATGCTGCACGCACACCATAATGCTGCACGCACACCATAATGCTGCACGCACACCATAATGCTGCACGCACACCATAATGCTGCACGCACACCATAATGCTGCACGCACAGACAGACACCGTAAGGCTGCACACACACACATACACCATAATGCTGCACGCACAGACAGACACCGTAATGCTGCACAGACACCGTAATGCTGCACAGACAGACAGACACCGTAATGCTGCACACACAGACAGACACCGTAATGCTGCACAGACAGACAGACACGTAATGCTGCACAGACAGACAGACACCGTAATGCTGCACAGACACCATAATGCTGCACACACAGACACCATAATGCTGCACACACACAGACACCATAATGCTGCACAGACACCATAATGCTGCACAGACACCATAATGCTGCACAGACACCATAATGCTGCACAGACACCATAATGCTGCACAGACAGACAGACACCGTAATGCTGCACACACATACACCATAATGCTGCACACACAGACACCATAATGCTGCACACACAGACACCATAATGCTGCACACACAGACACCATAATGCTGCACACACAGACACCATAATGCTGCACACACAGACACCATAATGCTGCACACACAGACACCATAATGCTGCACACACAGACACCATAATGCTGCACACACAGACACCATAATGCTGCACAGACACCATAATGCTGCACAGACACCATAATGCTGCACAGACACCATAATGCTGCACAGACACCATAATGCTGCACACACAGACACCATAATGCTGCACACACAGACACCATAATGCTGCACACACAGACACCATAATGCTGCACACACAGACACCATAATGCTGCACACAGACACCATAATGCTGCACACACACACAGACACCATAATGCTGCACACACACACAGACACCATAATGCTGCACACACACACAGACACCATAATGCTGCACACACACACAGACACCATAATGCTGCACACACAGACACCATAATGCTGCACACACAGACACCATAATGCTGCACACACAGACACCATAATGCTGCACACACAGACACCATAATGCTGCACACACAGACACCATAATGCTGCACACACAGACACCATAATGCTGCACACACAGACACCATAATGCTGCACACACAGACACCATAATGCTGCACAGACACCATAATGCTGCACACACAGACACCATAATGCTGCGGTGCCTTCAGGAAGATGAAACTTCCTCAAAATCTAGAGCCAAGAGCAACACGACAAAAAGAATGGAGAGCGCAGCTCTGGAAGGATGGAGTATCACACATGATGCAGCTCAGGATCAGTATATGAAGAATTTATATCTATACATTATACATTACAGCTCCATCTGATAATAATGAGAGCATCACAAACTCCTCGCTTCCTATTCTGTATTCTGATATCAGACAATCCGGAGCCGCGAGTCCAGATCAGCCAATCAGAGGCTCCGGTGTATTAATGTGGTGCGTCTGAATGGTTGCTATGGGATACGGCCATACCACCCTATACCGCCATATCCGTGTACCACAGCAAGATCAGGACGTTACCTTGGCGATCTTTGTATCATCCTTTTTCTTTGCGTTTTGTAGAGATTCAAAGTGATGTCTTGCACTGTCAAAATCTACGAGTTTCCTCCCTCGTTTTGCAATGCGCGACTGAAATAAAGGGAAAAGAGAAATTGTATCAGAAACAATATATATATACACATATATATATACACATATACACACACACATACGGGAAGAGGAGGAGGAGGAGGAGGAGGAGGAGGAGGAGGAGGAGGAGGAAGAGGAGGAGGAGGAGGAGGAGGAAAAAGGAAAGGAAGAGGAGGAAGAGGAAAAAGAAAGGAAGAGGAGGAGGAGGAAAAAGAAAGGAAGAGGAGGAGGAGGAAAAAGAAAGGAAGAGGAGGAGGAAGAGGAGGAGGAAGAGGAGGAGGAAGAGGAGGAGGAAGAGGAGGAGGAAGAGGAGGAGGAAGAGGAGTAGGAAAAAGAATGGAAGAGGAGGAGGAAGAGGTAAAAGAATGGAAGAGGAGGAGGAGGAAAAAGAAAGGAAGAGGAGGAGGAGGAGGAAGAGAAGGAGGAGGAAAAAGAAAGGAAGAGGAGGAAAAAGAAAGGAAGAGGATGGGGAGGAAAAAGAAAGGAAGAGGAGGAGGATGGGGAGGAAAAAGAAAGGAAGAGGATGGGGAGGAAAAAGAAAGGAAGAGGAAGAGGAGGAAAAAGAAAGGAAGAGGAAGAGGAGGAAAAAGAAAGGAAGAGGAGGAGGAAAAAGAAAGGAAGAGGAGGAGGAGTAAAAAGAAAGGAAGAGGAGGAGGAAAAAGAAAGGAAGAGGAGGAGGAGTAGGAGGAGTAGGAAAAAGAAAGGAATAGGAGGAGGAGGAGGAAGAGGAGGAAGAGGAAAAAGAAAGGAAGAGGAGGAGGAAACAGAAAGGAAGAGGAGGAGGAGGAGGAAAAAGAAAGGAAGAGGAGGAGAAGGAGGAGGAAGAGGAAAAAGAAAGGAAGAGGAGGAGGAGGAGGAAAAAGAAAGGAAGAGGAAGAGGAGGAAGAGGAAAAAGAAAGGAAGAGGAGGAGGAGGAGTGTGGTGACCACGTGTTCTCTTTCTCATGAATGTGGATACATAAGCATATGACTCGGATACACATCGGATACACATCAGCTTCTTACCTTGATGTCAGGGAACTGGCCCAGATAGGTGTCCATTGTTAGCAGGGCCTGGTCCACAAGCTTCTGGTGATAATCCGTCCATAACAGGTCATTGTTCTAGTAAAGATACATCACATGGATTAGATACATTTCCTAGTCAAGTATCTACACTTGCTGTGAATACATTCTACTGCTCTCTGTTATCAGCCATTATCAGACCATAGTGTTCTACCCCTCACTTTTCTGGATTTTGGGCTCGGTGCCCCTTTAATGATCATGGTTACGTCTTTGTTTCCTCCCTCAGACGGTTGCGCTCAGTCTAATTCCGATGATAATACAGAAGATTTTGTTCTTATAACTTCACATTCCTAGAACCCAGAACATTTGGATTCATCTCACATTGGGATTTTTTCCAAACCGCATGTTTGTCTCGGTGCCCTGATCCGGGCGTCGCGCTGAGATACAGAAGTGAAGCAATAAACGTCACAAATAACTTATTTTATGGGCGCCCATAAGCTTCCTGATACAAACTGTATAAAAGGACAAAGTCACGAGCTGCACCACAAATAACTTCACAACATGTGGCGTCCGTATCCGAGAGGCTGAGATACAAATACACATCATACAGAAGTTTCATTAAACTGGCTAAACACATTGTATCACACAATAGGCTTAGCTACAGCCTTGGCTGTCCGGGCATGCTGGAAGTTTTAGTTTTGCAAAAGCCGTAGGCACACCGGTTGGGAAACACTGCCTTAGATACACCAACTAACCAATTGGATGGCTTAGATACAGCATCTCAGCACACAGTATCACACATCAGCCTGAGATACAGTGACTGAAAACACAATGTTACACAGGGGCAAGCCGACACTGTAGTAGCATAGCACAATGTAGCAGAGCGGAGTTGGTGTTGTAGCTTAACTGAGTCCATAGGACAGTAGAGCTGAGAAGCTCAGATGCAGCCAGGTGGTGCAGACTAGATAAAAGTTTAGGCATGGTCGACAGTCCGGGTCATACACTGAAGAATTCGCAAAGCACAGAGGCTCAGTCTAGAACATGGACCAGAAGGACAGATAGACACCTTCACTTGGGAGACTAGACTATTGCTCAGGCACCAGAGATTGGGTGGATCAGAGTTATATAGGTGGTGCCTGCCTGTGGAATGTGCATTGCCTCTAAAGGAGGTGGGCCATGCACTCGCTAGAATATGGGACAGCATGCGACAGGGCAGGAGAGAAGGACGTCTGGAGCTTACAGCGAGGTGGGGGAGCTGCACGCATCGCACGGTTCTGGCAAGCAGTGGTACACACCGCACACCGGCGGACTACAACTTTCAGCGTTACACAGAGCCCATCAGCATTATAAACTTAGGGACCTTTGATGATGTCAGTAAAGGTCCTTGAGCTGTAGCTAGAACACAGCTGAGCAAGAGGAGGAAGTAATGAGGGCAGCCTGAGCAGTCTGTGAGGAAGGGGAACGAGCAGTCTAAGGGGGTCACAACAAACAGTCTACATGAGAGAGAAGGCCATGAGCAGCAATAAAGGAGATTTTTTTTTTGTACTCCCTGTAAAATCTCTTTCTCGGAGCCTTCATTGGGGGACACCAAAACTGATGGGTATATGCTCCTGCCACTAGGAGGCGCTGGAAATAAAAGTCGGCTCCTCCATGGCAGGATCTACCCGCCCACTGGAGGAGAGGTCATCAGTTTTGTCACAAAGTAGTAGGAGAAGCCAATCAAGAAATATGTCCGAAGGGGTGGGTGCGGTGTCCCCCAACGAAGGCCATGAGAAAGATTTTATGTTGAGTACAAAATCTCCTTTTCTCGGTCACTCTTCATTGGGGGACACCTATACTGATGGGACGAACTATAGCAGTCCCCAAGGGAGGGAAAAAACAACCAACAGCAAAAGGGGAACCAGTCCAGAGACCAAACCCCCTCAACCGTAAGGCCTGCGGACGAGATCCCGGGCAGAGACAACCGAGGCCCACAAACTGAGCTCTCGGGAGAACCCCCGTTCACGGAGAAGGACTAGGATACCAAGGAAGAGACCGTCCTATGTAGAGACACCAAAGCTACGGTCCAGAAAGAGAGACAAGAAAAGGTCAACTAGGAAGCCAGATGGGCTGGGTCCATCTCGGGAAGAGGTAGGAAACAACTCCAAGGAACACAGAACCAGACAGAGGGCTAGCCTGGCTGGAAACAAAAATGGAAAAGGGTACAAACAAGAGAACCCCTGGCGGAAAAAACACCATTGAGAGCAGCGTACGCCTGAGCAAAAGGTGAGTACACAGGTGGAGATCAGAAAAAAACTGTTAAAAAGAAAGAAGGATGGAGACTGGCTGTGGAGAGGCCTGGTGCAGAAAATCGATGACCAGAACAGCTGCAGACCAAAAACCTCCATCTCAGGGGCCCGCCGCGAGCACTTGGGAGTTGAATAAGCTCAAGTAGAGTAGTCCGGATCACCGGAACGCCCACGCCCTGGGAGTACATTGACCCATGAAGGTGGAGAAGGAAAGAATAAGGCCAAAAAAGATGTAGAATGCCTTGAAACGGGGCAACCCGGAACACCGGAGCGTCCAACATGGGAACTGGAGGTACCCGGGTCACCTGGGAGATGTACACCTGTAGAGGAAGTAAACCCTACGTCCACGAAACGCTCCGGGTGACAAAATTCTACGTCTAGACAAGAAGAAGTGCGGTTCAGGAAGACCGCCCCACAAACGGGACCGCAGAGAAGTCTGGGCAGGAGAGCTAACCTGCCCGAGACCACCACCATCACTAAAGCCCAAAGAACCAGAAGAGCCGACCTAGAAAAGAAGGTACGCCACAACATACTAGAATAGTGTCCAAAACACGAAGACTAACCAGACATGAACCCCAGGGGTCCGAGTGGACCGAAGCAACATCCCGTCAGGACGGGAACAGAGGGGGAAACAAAAGGGAAGGTTAATCCAGAAGACTGTAGTGTCCGTGCAACGCAACCTACACCGACAAGGAAGGAGGAACAAACCCCTCCAGGGAGATTTCACCGAGGGAGGAGGAGAGCAATGGCAGGACCCAAACAACAGACTGTGCTAGACCAGCTGTCGCCGAGCCATACATGATCGCATAAACTCCTCCAACAGAGGACAGTGCCAAGTCTGTATATGCAGCAGTAGATAACCAAGGACCAGGAAGAGAGCCAGGCTGCAAAAGTGCGCAGCTCAGCTGACTGCTCTCAGCAAAACATAAGGCCCAGCCAGGTACCCCACCTATATAGAGAAGGGGAAAACAAAGCCCAGCCAGGGACCCCACCTATATAGAGGAAGGGAAAACAAGGCCCAGCCAGGTACCCCACCTATATAGAGGAGGGGAAAACAAGGCCCAGCCAGGTACCCCACCTATATAGAGGAGGGGAAAACAAAGCCCAGCCAGGGACCCCACCTATATAGAGGAAGGGAAAACAAGGCCCAGCCAGGTACCCCACCTATATAGAGGAGGGGAAAACAAGGCCCAGCCAGGTACCCCACCTATATAGAGGAGGGGAAAACAAAGCCCAGCCAGGGACCCCACCTATATAGAGGAAGGGAAAACAAGGCCCAGCCAGGTACCCCACCTATATAGAGAAGGGGAAAACAAAGCCCAGCCAGGGACCCCACCTATATAGAGGAAGGGAAAACAAGGCCCAGCCAGGGACCCCACCTATATAGAGGAAGGGAAAACAAGGCCCAGCCAGGTACCCCACCTATATAGAGGAAGGGAAAACAAGGCCCAGCCAGGTACCCCACCTATATAGAGGAGGGGAAAACAAGGCCCAGCCAGGTACCCCACCTATATAGAGGAGGGGAAAACAAAGCCCAGCCAGGGACCCCACCTATATAGAGGAGGGGAAAACAAAGCCCAGCCAGGTACCCCACCTATATAGAGGAAGGGAAAACAAAGCCCAGCCAGGGACCCCACCTATATAGAGGAGGGGAAAACAAAGCCCAGCCAGGTACCCCACCTATATAGAGGAGGGGAAAACAAAGCCCAGCCAGGGACCCCACCTATATAGAGGAGGGGAAAACAAAGCCCAGCCAGGTACCCCACCTATATAGAGGAGGGGAAAACAAAGCCCAGCCAGGGACCCCACCTATATAGAGGAGGGGAAAACAAAGCCCAGCCAGGTACCCCACCTATATAGAGGAGGGGAAAACAAAGCCCAGCCAGGGACCCCACCTATATAGAGGAAGGGAAAACAAGGCCCAGCCAGGTACCCCACCTATATAGAGGAAGGGAAAACAAGGCCCAGCCAGGTACCCCACCTATATAGAGGAGGGGAAAACAAGGCCCAGCCAGGTACCCCACCTATATAGAGGAGGGGAAAACAAAGCCCAGCCAGGGACCCCACCTATATAGAGGAAGGGAAAACAAGGCCCAGCCAGGTACCCCACCTATATAGAGGAGGGGAAAACAAGGCCCAGCCAGGGACCCCACCTATATAGAGGAGGGGAAAACAAAGCCCAGCCAGGTACCCCACCTATATAGAGGAGGGTAAAACAAAGCCCAGCCAGGGACCCCACCTATATAGAGGAGAGGAAAACAAGGGGTGGTCGCTATGAAACCCAGACCAAGACCATGCTAAGCTCCATGATCCCCATAACCCCTGGGGAAGGGGGATGATCTAAGTGCGCCAGGCACTATAGGAGAAGTGAAATGCCGCCAGAATGTAAGGGGGCAAATGAATAGGTGGACGTAGTCCCCAGGAACCCTGCAACAACATTTCAAGGAATGGAGGAGCTAATTTAAGTCCTGACTACGAATGGAAGGAAGAAGATCACACACCCAAAGCATTGAGAGGAACACCTCAAGGTGGTGTAACCCTGGACCAGAAGGGCATCAACGGAGCCATTCTGGTCATTGCCTAAGGCAACAGAGTCGGCACCTGAACCACTCTGCAAAGGAACCCAGGACAGATACCTGGAGGCATGGAGGGGGGGCTGAACCCACTGTGCCGCCCCATCATGCCCCATGCCAGAGCAGAGGAGTTTGACCTCCTAAACCTGTGGAAACAAGATCAGGGGAAGGCCAAGGCACACCCCACAGAGAAAAAGGGAAAGTGGACTCTACACGTGCAGAGTGGCCTGGCATATGTAGGGACACAGACGTGGTTACCAGACGATTGTAGAGGGGTACCAAGACTGCAGACGCAAAAAAAAAACACAGACATTCAAAAGCCGGAAGCATGGTGTCACAACCATGCCCCTAGCAGACCAACGTTGCCCCTTAGAACAGAGTGCTTCTGCTCTTTCTGTGAAAGTCCATGGAACCTGCAGGAGACGCCCAAACCCCAGCTCCAAATGGCACCACACACCGCAAATACATCAGCTGTGTGATGAGTGACAGGCGGCTGAGGAGACCACGCAGACCACTGTCTGGCTTACTGGTATGGGTCCATAGTAGACAACGGGTCACTCCATCGGACACCTTGCATCAGCAGTGGGGTACCGGAGTGCCAGCCGCGGGAGCTGAGAGATGAGTGACGGGCGAGATTACTGTCAGACATATCGACATCAGGACCAATCCATGCTAACACAGGGATGTCGTACTAGACGGGGGAATCCAGAGCCCTAGCCGCAGATGTGGCAGCCTGTAGAGGAGGGAATCATATTGTATGACAGAGCAGAACCCCCCCCCCCCCCCCCCCTCCATGATGGGTGACCGGCTTGATAGAGAGACCTTAGCATCCGCCAGGAACACAAACAAAAAAAAATACTCTTGCAAGGGCACCCGACCAGTGTCTTGCCTCTGTAGGGAGGGACTAGAATTCGGTTGTGGGCATGACACTCAGTGGTAGACACGGAATATATCTCTGACAGTTTCCAAGAGATCGAGAAATACCTGGCAGTAACCCGCCACGTCGGTGCGCATATGTTCCCTGACTAAGAACCCTGCAGATAATAGACTGATAAAAACAGATGTGACAGGCCAAGGCTGTAATAGCGCTTGGTTGCCACAAGGGAGAGGTCAAGAAGCAATGAAAAATCCAGGGCGCAATACAATTGATGGCCACAGGAGGGCGCCAAACACCATCAAATGGTTGAGTGACCAGTGGTGAAATTTTTCAAATTTTTTTTTTAAACATTTACAGACAGTGCAGCCCGCTGAGAAGGGTAGGCGCGCGGGAAGAACACAGCACCCCGGAGCCGGCCTCAGACTAGGAGAAGCATGGGGGGGGCCATTAAAGGAAGGGGCCACGTGAGACCTGAGACCCGCTGCCTGCAGATGTAGGTCTCCGGTCAGCCCATAAAGAATGCGGCCAGGACACTGTGCCTGGCAGCAAGGATGGAGTAAGCCTTGGACTGGAGACCCGCTGCCTGCAGCTGTAAGTCTCCGATCAGTCTATAAGAATGCGCCCAGGACATTGCGCCTGGCCGCAGCAGATAGGAGTAAGCGGGCTGGTGCGCCAGCACTGAAAAGGCGGACAGCTACGTGGGACCGGAGACCCGCTGCCCCAGAGACAAACTGGCAGCAGCATAGAGTCTCAGGCCGGTAGTGAAGATAACGTGGCCAGGGCACTGTGCATGGCCGCAATGCATGTGGGCTAGAAATGCGTGGCCTGAAGAGGGGGGAGGGAAGGTTCACTGGACTGTACCCTCCAGAATGGCGCCAGAGGCCATGAGGGGTCCGGCCAAGCACAGCCACGTGTAATGGTGGCTGAGGAGCTGGGCACATGAGAGGAAGGGGACCAATGGATGAGCAAGAGGGAGAGGGGGAAGGGGGGTTGTAGTAAATTCTCACCCATGGCTCCATCTTCTTATACTCACCCTGAAGTCTTCAACCAGCTTATGGCCACGCTGCATCATACCAGTCTAAGATAGCGGGTGAGCAGGGGCAAGTGGGGGACCCAGTCCCAGGGTACGACCTCCAGGCACTGGCCATTGGCGATAAGGGGCTGACGGCCCATACTCTTATGTTCCATGCCCCTTTGTCGCATATGGGGGAATAGGTAGCGCCATGCTCCTGGACCCCCAACTGAAAAAGGGAAACAAAAAAAGGAGATAAAAAACTAAACAGCCCTTACTAGAAAATAATAAAAAAGACCAGGGATGGGGGGCTCCCAGACCTGTGTCTGCCTCCTACTGACACTAGATAAAAACTGATTACCTCACTTCCAGTGGGCGGGTATATCCTGCCAGGGAGGAGCCAACTTTTTTTCCTAGTGTCAGCGCCTCCTAGTGGCAAGAGCATATTCCAGTCAGTATAGGTGTCCCCCAATGAAGAGCAAACAAGAAATATAAGAGAGGGGGAGCCATGAGCAGCAATATATAACAGAGGGGGTGCCATGAGCAGCAATATATAACAGAGGGGGTGCCATGAGCAGCAGTATATAAGAGAGGGGGGGGGAGCCTTGAGCAGCAATATATAAGAGAGGGGGAGCCATGAGCAGCAATATATAACAGAGGAAGAGCCAAGAGCAGCAATATATAACAGAGGAAGAGCCAAGAGCAGCAATATATAACAGAGGAAGAGCCAAGAGCAGCAATATATAACAGAGGAAGAGCCAAGAGCAGCAATATATAAGAGAGGGGGGGGGGAGCCATGAGCAGCAGTATATAAGAGAGGGGGAGCCAAGAGCAGCAATATATAAGAGAGGGGGGGGGGAGCCATGAGCAGCAATATATAAGAGAGGGGGAGCCATGAGCAGCAATATATAAGAGAGGGGGAGCCAAGAGCAGCAATATATAACAGAGGAAGAGCCAAGAGCAGCAATATATAACAGAGGAGGAGCCATGAGCAGCAATATATAAGAGAGGGGGGGAGCCATGAGCAGCAATATATAAGAGAGGGGGAGCCATGAGCAGCAGTATATAAGAGAGGGGGAGCCATGAGCAGCAATATATAAGAGAGGGGGGGGGGGGAGCCATGAGCAGCAGTATATAAGAGAGGGGGAGCCATGAGCAGCAATATATAAGAGAGGAAGAGCCATGAGCAGCAATATATAAGGGAGGAAGTGCCATGAGCAGCAATATATAAGGGAGGAAGAGCCAAGAGCAGCAATATATAAGAGAGGGGGAGCCATGAGCAGCAATATATAACAGAAGAAGAGCCAAGAGCAGCAATATATAAGAGAGGGGGAGCCATGAGCAGCAATATATAAGGGAGGAAGAGCCAAGAGCAGCAATATATAAGAGAGGGGGAGCCATGAGCAGCAATCTATAAGAGAGGAGGAGCCAAGAGCAGCAATATATAAGAGAGGGGGAGCCAAGAGCAGCAATATATAAGAGAGGGGGGGGGGGGGGAGCCATGAGCAGCAGTATATAAGAGAGGGGAGCCATGAGCAGCAATATATAAGAGAGGGGGGGGGGAGCCATGAGCAGCAGTATATAAGAGAGGAAGAGCCATGAGCAGCAATATATAAGAGAGGGGGAGCCAAGAGCAGCAATATATAAGAGAGGGGGGGGGGAGCCATGAGCAGCAGTATATAAGAGAGGGGAGCCATGAGCAGCAATATATAAGAGAGGGGGGGGGGAGCCATGAGCAGCAGTATATAAGAGAGGAAGAGCCATGAGCAGCAATATATAAGGGAGGAAGTGCCATGAGCAGCAATATATAAGGGAGGAAGAGCCATGAGCAGCAATATATAAGGGAGGAAGAGCAATGAGCAGCAATATATAAGGGAGGAAGAGCCATGAGCAGCAATATATAAGAGAGGAAGAGCCATGAGCAGCAATATATAAGGGAGGAAGAGCCATGAGCAGCAATATATAAGGGAGGAAGAGCCATGAGCAGCAATATATAAGGGAGGAAGAGCCATGAGCAGCAATATATAAGGGAGGAAGAGCCATGAGCAGCAATATATAAGGGAGGAAGAGCCATGAGCAGCAATATATAAGAGAGGAAGAGCCATGAGCAGCAATATATAAGAGAGGGGGGGCGGAGCCATGAGTAGCAATATATAAGAGAGGAGGAGCCATAAGCAGCAATATATAAGAGAGGAGGAGCCATGAGCAGCAATATATAAGAGAGGAGGAGCCATGAGCAGCAGTATATAAGAGAGGAGGAGCCATGAGCAGCAGTATAAGAGAGGAGGAGCCATGAGCAGCAATATATAAGAGAGGGGGGGCGGAGCCATGAGCAGCAATATATAAGAGAGGGGGAGCCATGAGCAGCAATATATAAGAGAGGAGAGGGGGAGCCATGAGCAGCAATATATAAGAGAGGGGGGGCGGAGCCAT
Organism: Hyla sarda; assembly: GCF_029499605.1. NCBI lineage: Eukaryota > Metazoa > Chordata > Amphibia > Anura > Hylidae > Hyla > Hyla sarda. The sequence continues at coordinate 3,806,959 of NC_079196.1, read as the reverse complement.
GAGCAGCAGTATATAAGAGAGGGGGAGCCATGAGCAGCAATATATAAGGGAGGAGGAGCCATGAGCAGCAATATATAAGAGAGGAGAGGGGGAGCCATGAGCAGCAATATATAAGAGAGGGGGAGCCATGAGCAGCAATATATAAGGGAGGAGGAGCCATGAGCAGCAATATATAAGAGAGGGGGAGCCATGAGCAGCAATATATAAGAGAGGGGGGGCGGAGCCATGAGCAGCAATATATAAGAGAGGGGGAGCCATGAGCAGCAATATATAAGAGAGGAGAGGGGGAGCCATGAGCAGCAATATATAAGAGAGGGGGAGCCATGAGCAGCAATATATAAGGGAGGAGGAGCCATGAGCAGCAATATATAAGAGAGGGGGAGCCATGAGCAGCAATATATAAGAGAGGGGGGGCGGAGCCATGAGCAGCAGTATATAAGAGAGGGGGAGCCATGAGCAGCAATATATAAGAGAGGGGGGGCGGAGCCATGAGCAGCAGTATATAAGAGAGGGGGAGCGAGCCATGAGCAACAATATATAAGAGAGGAGGAGCCATGAGCAGCAATATATAAGAGAGGGGGAGCCATGAGCAGCAATATATAAGAGAGGGGGAGCCAAGAGCAGCAATATATAAGAGAGGGGGGGGGGAGCCATGAGCAGCAGTATATAAGAGAGGAGGAGCCAAGAGCAGCAATATATAAGAGAGGAAGAGCCAAGAGCAGCAATATATAAGAGAGGAAGAGCCATGAGCAGCAGTATATAAGAGAGGAGGAGCCATGAGCAGCAATATATAAGAGAGGGGGGGGGAGCCATGAGCAGCAATATATAAGAGAGGAGGAGCCAAGAGAGGAGGAGCCATGAGCAGCAATATATAAGAGAGGAGGAGCCATGAGCAGCAGTATACTGTATAAGAGAGGAGGAGCCATGAGCAGCAATATATAAGAGAGGAGGAGCCATGAGCAGCAATATATAAGAGAGGAGGAGCCATGAGCAGCAATATATAAGAGAGGAAGAGCCATGAGCAGCAATATATAACAGAGGAAGAGCCAAGAGCAGCAGTATATAAGAGAGGGGGGGGGGAGCCATGAGCAGCAGTATATAAGAGAGGGGAGCCATGAGCAGCAATATATAAGAGAGGGGGGGGAGCCATGAGCAGCAGTATATAAGAGAGGGGGAGCCATGAGCAGCAATATATAAGAGAGGAAGAGCCATGCGCAGCAATATATAAGAGAGGAAGAGCCATGCGCAGCAATATATAAGGGAGGAAGAGCCATGCGCAGCAATATATAAGGGAGGAAGAGCCATGAGCAGCAATATATAAGGGAGGAAGAGCCATGAGCAGCAATATATGAGAGAGGAAGAGCCATGAGCAGCAAAATATAAGAGAGGGGGGGCGGAGCCATGAGTAGCAATATATAAGAGAGGAGGAGCCATGAGCAGCAATATATAAGAGAGGAGGAGCCATGAGCAGCAGTATATAAGAGAGGAGGAGCCATGAGCAGCAATATATAAGAGAGGAGGAGCCATGAGCAGCAATATATAAGAGAGGAGGAGCCATGAGCAGCAATATATAAGAGAGGAGGAGCCATGAGCAGCAGTATATAAGAGAGGAAGAGCCATGAGCAGCAATATATAAGGGAGGAAGAGCCATGAGCAGCAATATATAAGAGAGGAGGAGCCATGAGTAGCAGTATACTGTATATAAGAGGGGGAGCCATGAGCATCAGTATACTGTATATAAGAGAGGAGGAGCCATGAGTAGCAGTATACTGTATATAAGAGGGAGGAGCCATGAGCAGCAGTATACTGTATATAAGAGGGAGGAGCCATGAGCAGCAGTATACTGTATATAAGAGAGGAGGAGCCATGAGCAGCAGTATACTGTATATAAGAGGGAGGAGCCATGAGCAGCAGTATACTGTATATAAGAGGGGGAGCCATGAGCATCAGTATACTGTATATAAGAGAGGAGGAGCCATGAGTAGCAGTATACTGTATATAAGAGGGAGGAGCCATGAGCAGCAGTATACTGTATATAAGAGGGGGAGCCATGAGCATCAGTATACTGTATATAAGAGAGGAGGAGCCATGAGTAGCAGTATACTGTATATAAGAGGGAGGAGCCATGAGTAGCAGTATACTGTATATAAGAGGGGGAGCCATGAGCATCAGTATACTGTATATAAGAGGGAGGAGCCATGAGCAGCAGTATACTGTATATAAGAGGGAGGAGCTATGAGTAGCAGTATACTGTATATAAGAGGGGGAGCCATGAGCATCAGTATACTGTATATAAGAGGGGGAGCCATGAGCATCAGTATACTGTATATAAGAGGGAGGAGCCATGAGCATCAGTATACTGTATATAAGAGGGGGAGCCATGAGCATCAGTATACTGTATATAAGAGGGGGAGCCATGAGCATCAGTATACTGTATATAAGAGGGAGGAGCCATGAGCATCAGTATACTGTATATAAAAGGGAGGAGCCATAAGCATCAGTATACTGTATATAAGAGGGAGGAGCCATGAGCATCAGTATACTGTATATAAGAGGGAGGAGCCATAAGCATCAGTATACTGTATATAAGAGGGAGGAGCCATGAGCATCAGTATACTGTATATAAGAGAGGAGGAGCCATGAGCAGCAGTATACTGTATATAAGAGGGAGGAGCCATGAGCAGCAGTATACTGTATATAAGAGGGAGGAGCCATGAGTAGCAGTATACTGTATATAAGAGGTAGGAGCCATGAGCAGCAGTATATAAGAGAGGAGGAGCCATGAGCAGCAGTATATAAGAGAGGAGGAGCCATGAGCAGCAGTATATAAGAGAGGAGGAGCCATGAGCAGCAGTATACTGTATATAAGAGAGGAGGAGGCATGAGTAGCAGTATACTGTATATAAGAGGGGGAGGAGCCATGAGCAGCAGTATACTGTATATAAGAGGGAGGAGCCATGAGTAGCAGTATACTGTATATAAGAGGGGGAGGAGCCATGAGCAGCAGTATACTGTATATAAGAGGGGGAGGAGCCATGAGTAGCAGTCTATGTGAAAGGGGACATGGGGCGGAGTGTATAGGGGTTTTTTGGTCTGATTTGGGCTTTCAGTTTATTTTGCAGTCTGGTTTGGGGCCGATTATTTATATAGTTTAGTATTTTGGGTTATCGGCAGCTCTGGAGGTGCATTATTGGGGGACATGGTGGAAGGGTAAATCATGGGGGTGGTCTTACAGGATGCAGTAAGAATCCCCTGATGTGTTAGCATAGTCTGTGGGAGGAGTCATCATGGCGGTCTGTCCAGTCAGAGAAGACGCCCCCTGCAGTCACCAGATGGAATCGTTCTGATCATAGTAGGGGGGAGGCTTGCTATCGGACCCCGCTATTTGTAGTGTGGCCCCCGCCCACATGATAGGCCCGGAGATTATGTCAGGCCTTTCTTTGTACAGAGAGATTACACAGATTTCTGGATAAATATGTCATCCTGTATATAAAAGAATAAGATAAGATAAGAGCCCCGCCTGAGGCTCTGCAGACGGAGCGACAAAGGGAACATTCTGAGGACGCCCATATGATTCTAGAGCAGCTTTTCCCAACCAGGGTGCCTCCAGCTGTTGCAAAACTACAAATCCCAGCATGCCCGGACAGCCTTTGGTTTTATACTAGGGCTTCATGTCAGCATTTCCCAATCAGTGTGCCTCCAGCTGTTGCAAAACTACAACTCCCAGAATGCCCAGACAGCCTTTGGTTTTATACTGAGGCTTCATGTCAGCATTTCCCAATTTGTGTGCCTCCAGCTGTTGCAAAACTACAACTCCCAGCATGCCCGGACAGCCAACGGCTGTCCGGACATGCTGGGAGTTGTAGTTTTGCAACAGCTGGAGGCACCCTGGTTGGGAAACACTGCTCTAGAGATTTACATAAACTAAAGGAAGTGGAAACCGAGGAAAAACAACAAAAATGTTTACCGCAAAATCCGAAAACTTCAAAACAAAAGAAATCTAAAAAAAAAAATTAACAAAAGTAAATAGGAAGAGTGCGGTCACCTCTGCGATCCTATTGGTCTCGTCTCGCCCGGGCCAGTCCGGCTCGTAGATCTCCTGCAGACATTCGGTCAGACGCTTGGAGGATTCGTGCATCGCTGGAATAGAGACGAGACATTGTTATCTGCCGAAATAGTCACAATGTGCAAAAGACAAAAAATAATAAACATCTGATGAATGGGAAATTAACCCTCAATGTTCGCAGCGACAACAGGACTCTCATGCAGGGGCTCTCCAGATGTCACAGAACTACAACTCCCAGCATGCATGGTCAGCCTACGCCTGGGTTTGATCGGAGCGGTAAAAGTTGTAATATTATATTTTGTAATATATTGTAACATTTGTCATTTTGCAACAATTTGGTCACAATGAGGTGGGAGTAGCCGCAGCTGGAGACTCAGGAGGGGAAACACTTCTGTACATCAATAACAATGGGGTCAGAGCATGTTAGGGGGTCAGATTAGTCTGAGAAAATACCAACAACGTATTTAACAAATAAATAAATAAAATAAAATTGCATTGGCCCCAACCCCTGTTTAAAAAGTAGCTTTTATTTCTTCTTTAAAATCCTGCCGGCCAGTAGGGAAAGAACGACTCCAGAAACGGGCTGTCACTTTCTTGGCTCCCGCTGAAGAAGCTTTGAATCCGTGAAACAGGCTGTCACCTTCTTGGCTCCAGCTGGAGACGTTCTTTCCCTACCGGCCGGCATGATTTTAATGAAAAAATAAAAGCTATGTTTTACAGGGGGTGAGGGTCAATGTATTTTTTTAATAAGTTGGAAAAATATTTAATGTAGCTCTTCCTAGAAGGAAAATAACTCGCTCCCTGCTGCCACCTATTGGATCCCTTCAATTCTCCTCTAGCTGTAGACAGCTGGGAGGCTGAGGGGGTGGTGTGTCTCCTTAAAGGGGTACTCCACCCCTAGACATCTTGTCACCTATCCAAAGGATAAGATGTCTGATCGCGGGGGTCTCGGCTGCGGCACCCCAGACATCCGGTGCACGGAGCGAACTTTGATCTGTGACGGATGACTGCCGATGCGGGGCAGAGTCTTGTGACATCATGGTTATGCCCGCTCGTGATGTCACGGCCACGCCCCTTCAATGCAAGTCTATGTGAGGGGGTGATGCACCTGATACTCTAAACAAACGCCAGGTGCAGCAGGGAGATCACGGGGTCCCCAGTGGTGGGACCACCATGATCAGACATCTTATCCCCTATCCTTTGGATAAGATGTCTAGGAGCGGAGTACCCCTTTAAAGGGGTTATCCAGAAAACAAATATATATATTTTTTATATATATCAACTGGCTCCAGACAGATTTGTAAGTGACTTCTATTATTTTTTTTAATCCTTTCAGTACTTATGAGCTGCTGAAGTTGAGTTGTTCTTTTCTGTCTAAGTGCTCTCTGATGACACCTGTCTCCAGAACTGTCCAGAGTAGAAGCAAATCCCCACAGCAAACCTCTTCTACTCTGTGCAGTTCCCAAGACAAGCAGAGATGTCAGCAGAGAGCACTGTTGTCAGACAGAAAAGAACAACTCAACTTCAGCAGCTGATAAGTACTGGAAGGATTAAGATCTTTTAGAAGTATTTTTCAAATCTGTTTAACTTACTGGAGCCAGTTTTTTCCTGGAATACCCCTTTAAGTATTTTAGTCAGCTTCAGATATTGGATGTTCATGACCAGACCAAAGACTGCCATAGGTGGTTGCAATCGTCAGTGTTTTCGGTATCCATTATTTTGGGCTTGGTTGACCCATAGACATTGTGGTTGCACAAAGCTCAGCATAGGGTGACCATGATGGGGTAACAAGGAACCGAGTGTAAGATGGGAGGGGGTCACACAGCTCTCGGTGCCCATTTTGCAGCTTGTATTTTTATTTGTCAGTTACTGGGGTGACAAGGGGACCCCAAAATTAGCCCTGGCTCTGGTCATTGATTTTTATGCCAAGTGCTGAGACGAGATCTATATCCAGTTCCGTCTGTGGGATGGATCCAGATACGAGAGCGGAGGAGATATTGTCCATACAAATGACAGACGTCAGGAGATCAGGACCGCGGCTGGAGAAGTGCGATCCAGAAATACGATGAGAACACTTGTCACTTCCCACGCTCCTCCCTGCAGCTCATACAAACTGGTCAGCAGGGGGCTCCACTGAGCATGACAAGAATGTGAAGACTGTTCCCCCGATCAGAGGCGGGATGGGGGAGACGTTCACAATAAGGAAAAAGCAAGCATTATGCAGAAATAGAGACCTATTAATTAGGCCTGTGGTCACATTACCCTGCCATGTGACATAACAGTTCACGGACTACTACTCCCAGCTGACCTGCATTGCCATTGTCCCTGTGCACTACCGCTTGATTTTTTGCTTTTTCTGGCGTCACAGGAACAGGATCTGGCTGTGCCCCAATCCAAAAAAACATTGTGCTCAGAAACCCCTCTACAAACCTATTTGGGGCTAACACTATTTATTTTAGGACTTTGTTATTGTGGGCCAAGAGGCGGCATCTGCTATGAACTGTGTGGGCTCCTATAAGATAAGGCTGAACGAAACTTCACAGAATGCTGCGCTATTCTTCCCGTCAAAACGACTAACACCATGATCAATAATACCACCACACACTGCATTAATAATAATACCACCATACACTGCCATAATAATAATAATACCACCATGCACTGCCTTAATAATAATAATAATACCACCATACACTGCCATAATAATAATAATAATAATAATACCACCATACACTGCCTTATTAATAATAATACCACCATACACTGCCATAATAATAATAATAATAATAATAATAATACCACCATACACTGCCATAATAATAATAATAATAATAATAATACCACCATACACTGCCATAATAATAATAATACTGCCATAATAATAATAATACCACCATACACTGCCTTAATAATAATAATAATAATAATAATAATAATACCACCATACACTGCCTTAATAATAATAATACCACCATACACTGCCTTAATAATAATAATACCACCATACACTGCCTTAATAATAATAATACCACCATACACTGCCTTAATAATAATAATAATAATAATAATACCACCATACACTGCCTTAATAATAATAATAATAATAATAATAATACCACCATACACTGCCTTAATAATAATAATAATAATAATAATAATAATAATAATACCACCATACACTGCCTTAATAATAATAATACCACCATACACTGCCTTAATAATAATAATAATAATAATAATAATAATACCACCATACACTGCCTTAATAATAATAATACCACCATACACTGCCTTAATAATAATAATAATAATAATAATAATAATACCACCATACACTGCCTTATTAATAATAATACCACCATACACTGCCATAATAATAATAATAATAATAATAATAATAATACCACCATACACTGCCATAATAATAATAATAATAATAATAATAATAATACCACCATACACTGCCATAATAATAATAATACTGCCATAATAATAATAATACCACCATACACTGCCTTAATAATAATAATAATAATAATAATAATACCACCATACACTGCCTTAATAATAATAATACCACCATACACTGCCTCAATAATAATAATAATAATAATAATAATAATAATAATACCACCATACACTGCCTTAATAATAATAATACCACCATACACTGCCTTAATAATAATAATAATAATAATAATACCACCATACACTGCCTTAATAATAATAATAATAATAATAATAATAATAATAATACCACCATACACTGCCTTAATAATAATAATAATAATAATAATAATAATAATACCACCATACACTGCCTTAATAATAATAATACCACCATACACTGCCTTAATAATAATAATAATAATAATAATACCACCATACACTGCCTTAATAATAATAATACCACCATACACTGCCTTAATAATAATAATAATAATAATAATACCACCATACACTGCCTTAATAATAATAATACCACCATACACTGCCTTAATAATAATAATAATAATAATAATAATACCACCATACACTGCCTTATTAATAATAATACCACCATACACTGCCATAATAATAATAATACCACCATACACTGCCATAATAATAATAATACCACCATACACTGCCTTAATAATAATAATAATAATAATAATAATAATACCACCATACACTGCCTTAATAATAATAATACCACCATACACTGCCTTAATAATAATAATAATAATAATAATACCACCATACACTGCCTTATTAATAATAATACCACCATACACTGCCATAATAATAATAATACCACCATACACTGCCTTAATAATAATAATAATAATACCACCATACACTGCCTTAATAACAGGGCTGTGGAGTCGGACGTAATTTTGGGTACCTGGAGTCGGACGTAATTTTGGGTACCTGGAGTCGGAGTCGGCAAACAAAGCACCGACTCTGACTCCTACTAAATTTAGATTGGAATAAAAATAAATAAATAAATAAAAAAAAAGTTTAAATATCCCAATTCACAAAAAGTTATAATCAATGACTTCTCTACTTTAAGAATAAAGACCAATGCATGCAGTGCCTCACGTAACCGCAAAACGAACACGTTAAGTGACTGTGAAGAAGCTTTTCATGTGCTTCACTATATGGCACGCAACGCACAATTAGGAGCGGCAATACTTATACTTTCCATAGTGTTGTGTTCTGCTGTTACAGGGAACCCATGGGTAACCTCGCCTCTCACTGATAAGGGGTTAAGGAAATATGTTTTTTGCAGGACTAGAGACACTTGTATAAGTGAAGGGAATGGAGGGTCAATAGTTCAAGACTGAAGCCGTAAAACATTGGAAAAACTGCTGCCATTCAGCTAAGGCTATAAAAACTTGTAAACTCGATTGTTAGCTTAAAAGGGGTACTCCGCACCTAGACATCTTATCCCCTATCCAAAGGATGTCAGATCGCCGGGGTCCCGTTGCTGGGGACCCCCGGGATCGCCACTGCGGCACCGCGCTATCATTACTGCACAGAGCGAGTTCGCTCTGTGCGCAATGACGGGCGATACAGGGGCTGGAGCATCGTTACGACATGGCTCTACCCCTCGTGATGTCACGGCCAGCCACCTCAATACAAGTCTATGGGAGGGGGCGTGGCGGTTGTCACGCCCCCTGCCATAGACTTGCATTAAGGGGGCGGCCGTGATGTCACGAGGGGCGGAGCCATGACGTCACGCTGCTCCGTCCCCTGTATCGCTCTGTATCCGTCCCCCGAACTCGCTCTGTGTAGCGGGACTACGGTGATCTGACATCTTATCCCCTATCCTTTGGATAGGGGATAAGATGTCTAGGGGCGGAGTACCCCTTTAATCATGACTATGGGATTCTACTAGGGAAATCATGTTTTATAATAAATGCCCCTTCCTGGATCCTCCCACTGCCCTATCTTCAGCAGCAGATCAGCACACAAACTGTTCAATACAGTAGACTGTTGGCTTCACCAGCTAGTAGTCCTGTGGTAATGACTTGTATGTTACCTTTCTTTCCTTCAAGGAATGTATAAAATACATTCACATATTAATACAGAGGAGTCGGAACATTTATCTACCGACTCCACAGCCCTGCTTAATAATACCACCACCATACACTGCCTTAATTATACCACCACCATACACTGCCTTAATAATACCACCACCATACACTGCCTTATTAAGGTGGTGGTATTATTGAGGCAGTGTATGGTGGTGGTATTATTGAGGCAGTGTATGGTGGTGGTATTATTGAGGCAGTGTATGGTGGTGGTATTATTGAGGCAGTGTATGGTGGTGGTATTATTGAGGCAGTGTATGGTGGTGGTATTATTGAGGCAGTGTATGGTGGTGGTATTATTGAGGCAGTGTATGGTGGTGGTATTATTGAGGCAGTGCATGGTGGTGGTATTATTGAGGCAGTGTATGGTGGTGGTATTATTGAGGCAGTGTATGGTGGTGGTATTATTGAGGCAGTGCATGGTGGTATTATTATTAAGGCAGTGCATGATGGTATTAATAAAGCAATGTATGGTGGTAGTATTAGGGCAAGGTATGGTACTTTTATTAATAAAATGTATGGTGGTATTGATAGCACTGTATGGCCGTATTACTTTGTTGAAGAATAGTTCCGTTACTTGACATTTTCTGAGCACTGTATAGCACTTCTATTTGTATAGGATAATTGGAATGAATCCCGGCACTCACTTTTCTTCGTATAATGTAGAATGGATCTTTGTTAACGCAAGACGCGTTTCGGCTACAAGCCTTTGTCAATTGCAAACATATATCACATGACATTATATGTTTGCAATTGACAAAGGCTTGTAGCCGAAACGCGTCTTGTGTTAATAAACATCCATTCTACATTATACGAAGAAAAGTGAGTGCCGGGATTCATTCCAATTATCTTATTTTTCCTCGTGCACCACGCCAGTCCAAGTGCCGCCCTACATCTTGAACTTTCTTCTATTTGTATATACTGGGGATTCAGTTTTACCACAAATTGGAGGAAAGTTATCAAAACCCGTTCTATGGAAAAGTTGCCCAGTTGCCTAAACCAACAAATCACATTATTTTTTTAAATAAAAGAAGCGATCTGATTGGTTGCTACGGGCAACAGGTCGACTTTTGCTCTGTGCAGGTTTTGACAAATATTCCCAATAGTGCTTAGTAGTGATCAGATCTTTGAAATTATATACAACTTGGGGGTGGGGGCACCTCATGATCAACCCTCCATACTGCCAGGTAACTAGAGAGGATAACCCATCAGGAGCCTGGGAAAGCTGAGTGACCGGGTCTTCATCTCTGCTACCATGATGGGGGAGATTGTCCTGGTTTCCATTCCTCCTCTGGATCTACACTACATCCTTCATTCTGCAAACACAAATAGATGAAAGGAAAGAAGCGAATCCCCACATCTGGGAGGAATCACTCACCTTTCACTGACGCCAGATACGTCCGGAGATCCTTCTGAAGTTTACTGCCTTCTGTCTGTAAGAGGAGAGAGGAGGGGGGGGGAGGGTTATTATATCCTAAATATCACCCCAAAATGGAAACAAAATCCAGACAGAAATGGTTACAATGTATCAGTGGACGGGGGAGATTCATCACTCATTGCGCAGTGGAGCTGTTGATAAATGAAAGCTGGAATCTGGTTGCTATGGGTAACCGCTCCTTTGCACAGTGTGTGATGACTCTCCCCCTAATTATCTGGATGTAATGCTACAGCAGACGTGAGGCCACTCCTGGTTTGGTTGTTGTACACAGGTGATTTTCAAACTTTGGACCCCCAAATGTTGCAAAACTACAACTACCAGCATGCCCGGACAGCCATTGGCTGTCTGGGCATGCTGGGAGTTGTAGTTTTGCAACTTCCGGAGGTCCACAGTTTAAAGACTACTTCTGCCCACCATGATACCCACCCTCACCATTGCCTGTCTATATCTCAGTCACATGACGCTGTGCCGATAAATAGTGATTATTTCATCATGTGACTCAAGGATTTCATAAAAAGAAAAAGAAAAAATAAATTGGAGAAAAATGTTAACATACATGCACAGGGAGGTTTGTTCCTGGCATTTTGTTTTTTTTATTCACTTTATTTAAAAAAAAAAAGTTAAAACAGAGATACCCACTGTGTTTTTTCTTAAAAATGACAGTATGCAAACAGTAAATAAATAAAAATGTTTAAAATTTGGAAATATATAACTGTTTAAAATTTTCAAAATGGAAATATATAAGTAAATTATTAAATTAGAAAAAACAATACTAAATAGGTAAATAGAAAAGAAGCCATATACCCCCTGTATGCTGTCAAAAAGAAATGCAGAAATATTATTAAAATAGTTAAATAAAGAATAAAGGGGTTTGTCAGTTCACTATTCCCTATTGGATCTCTGCTAACATCCGGCCGCTGGGTTTTCAGCCCATGCGGTTAGAATGATGTTTTGGCGTTTTTTGGTTTCCTGGCGCATTTTTCTCAGCTTTTCGTTTTTTTCTCAGCTCTAGTGTGAACGCAGCCCAAGAGCCTCTGTTCAGGGCAATGTTTTCCAATTAGCTGCTTCCTGATGCTATAAAACTACAACTCCCAGCATGTCCAGAAAGCCAACGGCACCATTTGGCGGCCCCCTGGTTGGTAAACACTGGTTTGGGTGGAAGATATAATGCGCGGTTCTATTATCGTACGCGTCCTCGGATTATAAGGAACAGTTTCCAGCAGATCTGACATTTACAATACTGGGGGGCGTCACGCTGGCACATCAGGGGTTAATAGAGATTATATAGGAGAAGGTTCTATAATGTGATCCAGCTGCCGGGGAGGAACATGTGTTTTCTATCTCAATCTCTGTTCTTGAGGAGCCATCCGATTCCAAAACAAATTAGTCATCCTGGGAGGGGGGGGGGGGGTCTGTGTCATCCTGGGGAGGAGGGGGGGGTCTGTGTCATTCTGGGGAGAGGGGGGGGTCTCTGTCATCCTGGGGAGGAGGGGGGGGGGTCTGTGTCATCCTGGGGAGAGGGGGGGGGGTCTGTGTCATCCTGGGGAGAGGGGGGGGTCTGTGTCATCCTGGGGAGGAGGGGGGGTCTGTGTCATTCTGGGAGAGGGGGGGGGTCTCTGTCATCCTGGGGAGGAGGGGGGGTCTCTGTCATCCTGGGGAGGAGGGGGGGTCTGTGTCATTCTGGGGAGAGGGGGGGGTCTCTGTCATCCTGGGGAGGAGGGGGGGGGGGTCTGTGTCATCCTGGGGAGAGGGGGGGGGTCTGTGTCATCCTGGGGAGAGGGGGGGGTGTGTCATCCTGGGGAGAGAGGGGGGTCTCTGTGTCATCCTGGGGAGGGGGGGGGGGTCTTTGTGTCATCCTGGGGAGGGGGGGGGGGTCTTTGTGTCATCCTGGGGAGGGGGGGTCTCGGTGTCATCCTGGGGAGGGGGGGTCTCGGTGTCATCCTGAGGTTAGTGTCATAACCCCTCCCCCCCCCCTCTGATCCCCCTCGCTGAGGACGAAGCCTCCAGATGTTGTCGTGGCCCTGAAGTCCTTACTCAGCATCTCGTCTGTTTTCAGGGCTGAGTCATTTCTATAGGATGAAACACATGGAGGCTTTTCCTGTATGAAGAAATCCTCAGCGCCTCAGTCACATGTCCCGGGCACACGGGAAAGACGTGCGGAGCACTAATCGGCCTTAAAGAGACAGTAACCTGTGATGAAGGGCTCTGTGCAGTCTGAGGGTGTGCGCCAGGTATACAGCAGTCTGAGGGCGTGCGCCAGGTATACAGCAGTCTGAGGGCGTGCGCCAGGTATACAGCAGTCTGAGATTGTGCACCAGGTATACAGCAGTCTGAGGGTGCGCCAGGTATACAGCAGTGAGGGTGTGCGCCAGGTATACAGCAGTGAGGGCGTGCGCCAGGTATACAGCAGTGAGGGCGTGCGCCAGGTATACAGCAGTGAGGGCGTGCGCCAGGTATACAGCAGTGAGGGTGTACGCCAGGTATACAGCAGTGAGGGTGTACGCCAGGTATACAGCAGTGAGGGCGTGCGCCAGGTATACAGCAGTGAGGGCGTGCGCCAGGTATACAGCAGTGAGGGTGTACGCCAGGTATACAGCAGTGAGGGCGTGCGCCAGGTATACAGCAGTGAGGGTGTACGCCAGGTATACAGCAGTGAGGGTGTGCGCCAGGTATACAGCAATGAGGGTGTGCGCCAGGTATACAGCAGTCTGAGGGTGTGCGCCAGGTATACAGCAGTCTGAGGGTGTGCGCCAGGTATACAGCAGTCTGAGGGCGTGCACCAGGTATACAGCAGTCTGAGGGCGTGCACCAGGTATACAGCAGTCTGAGGGCGTGCGCCAGGTATACAGCAGTGAGGGTGCGCCAGGTATACAGCAGTCTGAGGGCGTGCACCAGGTATACAGCAGTGAGGGTGCACCAGGTATACAGCAGTGAGGGTGCGCCAGGTATACAGCAGTGAGGGTGCGCCAGGTATACAGCAGTGAGGGTGCACCAGGTATACAGCAGTGAGGGTGTACGCCAGGTATACAGCAGTGAGGGTGCACCAGGTATACAGCAGTGAGGGTGTACGCCAGGTATACAGCAGTGAGGGTGCACCAGGTATACAGCAGTGAGGGTGTACGCCAGGTATACAGCAGTGAGGGTGTACGCCAGGTATACAGCAGTGAGGGTGCACCAGGTATACAGCAGAGTGTTTTGCTAAGTCCTTTTCATACTTTGGCTCCTTCCCAGATCTTTGTCTCCATGATATCAGCTCCACCCTGAGTTCCACGTATTTCTTGCGACTGTTTCACGCCCGCGGCCTCTCGAGGAAATGATGAAGTATAAGATGATGATCAGTAGGAGTGAAGAATGGAGGATTGCTGGACGGTGCAGAGGGATCTGCAGCACATCGCGGCCGGGATCTGCAGCACATCGCGGCCGGGAGATTTCTATAAGCTTCTAACATTTATTACGGATTTGGTTTTAGATCTGAATTATTTCCAGTCAATAAAAATCCTCAGCACTTTGGCGTTTTCCACCTGCACCAGCGACTTGTTCATATAGGTAGATCATCGGCTCCTGAAGAAATGCGCGGCGGTTTTACACGTTTCAGGCATTTATTGTTCTATGCCTCAGGTCGGGAGGTGTTAAAGCTCAGTGCCATCCAGAGATGTAATACCACACACAACCTGAGGACAGGGGTGGAGCTGTTTTTGTAGAAACAAGCTCTATTCTTCTAATTCTGCTTAACCCCTTTGAAGCCACATGGAATGGAATCGTTCAACATGAAGGCGTCTATTTCTGCACCAATATATTGTGCGATTTATTTCTGTTTGGATGAAATTTCTGTATGAGACTGTAATATGCTGCAGATTTTCTGCACACAAATCTGCTGTATTTACCATGTGTGAATAGATCCTTATAATATAACCATATATCATACAGGGCTGACTGGGGGCGTTCATCTATTGAGTGACCCCCGACCCCTCGTGCCCATTGGGATCAGCAGATCCATCCCTCACTTATCCTCCCAGTATAGACGTATAGTGCAGGCGATTCCTCGCTTCCTTTATACTTTGGGGTCTTGTTGGACAATTATTGCCACAGTTATGTGATCTCCCCTCTATAACATTGGGGGATTGCTCTGCAGTTTCCTCATATTGTAGTGCTTCCCTACATTTGTCCTATATAGTCCTATTTCCCCAAATTAGTCCTATATATAATCCTATTTCCCTACATTTGTCCTATACAGTCCTATTTCCCTACATATGTCCTATCTAGTCCTATTTCCCTACATTAGTCCTATATATAATCCTATTTCCCTACATTTGTCCTATACAGTCCTGTTTCCCCTACATTAGTCCTATACAATCCTATTTCCCTATATTTGTCCTATACAGTCCTATTTCCCTACATTAGTCCTATACAATCCATTTTCCCTAAATTAGTCCTATATATAGTCCTATTTCCCTACATTTGTCCTATACAGTCCTGTTTCCCTAAATTAGTCCTATATATAGTCCTATTTCCCTACATTACCATTAATCATGTACAAGTGACAGATGCCAAATGTTTTCCCCTCACTGGTGGATGGCGCCTGCACTACTCCGGCGTCCCCCCCTTATGGCACAGTAAACAATGGCGCGGCGCAGTTTTTTGACTCACCAGCTGTTTGTTGAAGTTCTGCACGCATTGCTCAAACTGCTCGTCTTTTGTCTCATCCGCTTTCCCCAGTTTCTGTAGCACCTGAAAAAAAAAAAAAAAAGAAAGACAAAAACAAAATTTAATTAAAAGGAAAACTGCAGAATTTACCAAAAAAAAATAATAATAATACAGGGAGAGCCCCCCAGAGTGCTTCCCCCCAACTCTATAAATATCAGATTGCTGCCCCCCCACCACAGAGCACAGGTAGAGCCCCCGGAATGCTGCCCCCCGCCTCAGTACATGGGAGAGCCCCCCCCCCCCGGAGTGCTGCCCCCCACCTCAGTACAGAGGAGAGCCCCCCGAAGTGCTGCCCCACCTCAGTACAGGGGAGAGCCCCCCGAAGTGCTGCCCCCACCTCAGTACAGGGGAGAGCCCCCCGAAGTGCTGCCCCCACCTCAGTACAGGGGAGAGCCCCCCGAAGTGCTGCCCCCACCTCAGTACAGGGGAGAGCCCCCCGAAGTGCTGCCCCCACCTCAGTACAGGGGAGAGCCCCCCGAAGTGCTGCCCCCACCTCAGTACAGGGAGAGCCCCCCGAAGTGCTGCCCCCACCTCAGTACAGGGGAGAGCCCCCCGAAGTGCTGCCCCCACCTCAGTACAGGGGAGAGCCCCCCGAAGTGCTGCCCCCACCTCAGTACAGGGGAGAGCCCCCGAAGTGCTGCCCCCACCTCAGTACAGGGGAGAGCCCCCCGAAGTGCTGCCCCCACCTCAGTACAGAGGAGAGCCCCCCGAAGTGCTGCCCCCACCTCAGTACAGGGGAGAGCCCCCCGAAGTGCTGCCCCCACCTCAGTACAGGGGAGAGCCCCCAGAGTGCTGCCCCCACCTCAGTACAGGGAAGAGCCCCCCGAAGTGCTGCCCCCACCTCAGTACAGAGGAGAGCCCCCAGAAGTGCTGCCCCCACCTCAGTACAGGGGAGAGCCCCCGAAGTGCTGCCCCCACCTCAGTACAGGGGAGAGCCCCCAGAGTGCTGCCCCCACCTCAGTACAGGGAAGAGCCCCCAGAGTGCTGCCCCCACCTCAGTACAGGGGAGAGCCCCCTGGAGTGCTGCCCCCAACCTCAGTACAGGGAAGAGCCCCCAGAGTGCTGCCCCCACCTCAGTACAGGGGAGAGCCCCCTGGAGTGCTGCCCCCAACCTCAGTACAGGGGAGAGCACCCCGGAGTGCTGCCCCCACCTCAGTACAGGGGAGAGCCCCCAGAGTGCTGCCCCCACCTCAGTACAGGGGAGAGCCCCCTGGAGTGCTGCCCCCAACCTCAGTACAGGGGAGAGCCCCCCAGAGTGCTGCCCCCACCCCTAGGCACAGGGGACTCCAGCGACTGTGGAGCTTCACCAGGTCCTGGTAACCATAATAATATAAGTCAACACAAGGACATAAAATACAACATCCATCATGTAATTCCTGGTAATCTGGACAATGTTACTTCATCCTCCAGAGACCCGGGGGGGGGGGGGGGGGGGGGGGGGGGCGCGGGGGCCAATACTTCTGGATGAAGAACGTTTTATACAAATCCGTCCGACACCGATATCAGAGAATCCCATCAAAAACGTCACAACAATTAGAGGAGTTGGGAAGAGTAATATAGAGGACAAAAACATTGGCGCAAACTGTATATTCCAGATCTGCTACTTTGTGAACAGTATATTAATAATCTCCTATATCTGCAATGAATAGAACCCCCCCCCCCCCCCCCCCCACTATACAGGAGTCACATCTCACCCACAAATGCCGAAAACCTTCATTGTCTGAACTAATGTCAATCGAGTCCGAACGATGACAACGACTAAGAGTCTCCCTGTATACAAGAATATAACTACTATAATACTGCCCCTATATACATGAATATAACTACTATAATACTGCTCCCATGTACAAGAATATAACAACTATAATACTGCCCCTATATACAAGAATATAACTACTATAATACTGCCTGCTATATACATGAATATAACTACTATAATACTGCCTCCTATATACATGAATATAACTACTATAATACTGCCTCCTATATACATGAATATAACTACTATAATACTGCCTCCTATATACATGAATATAACTACTATAATACTGCCTCCTATATACAAGAATATATCTACTATAATACTGCTCCCATGTACAAGAATATAACTACTATAATACTGCTCCTATATACAAGAATATAACTACTATAATACTGCTCCTATATACAAGAATATATCTACTATAATACTGCTCCTATATACAAGAATATAACTACTATAATACTGCCTCCTATATACAAGAATATAACTACTATAATACTGCTCCTATATACAAGAATATATCTACTATAATACTGCTCCTATATACAAGAATATAACTACTATAATACTGCTCCTATATACAAGAATATAACTACTATAATACTGCTCCTATATACAAGAATATAACTACTATAATACTGCCTCCTATATACAAGAATATAACTACTATAATACTGCTCCTATATACAAGAATATAACTACTATAATACAGCTTCTATATACAAGAATATAACTGCTATAATACTGCCCCCTATATACAAGAATATAACTACTATAATACTGCTCCTATATACAAGAATATAACTACTATAATACTGCTCCTATATACAAGAATATAACTACTATAATACTGCCTCCTATATACAAGAATATATCTACTATAATACTGCTCCTATATACAAGAATATAACTACTATAATACTGCCCCTATATACAAGAATATAACTACTATAATACTGCCCCTATATACAAGAATATCACTACTATAATACTGCTCCTATATACAAGAATATAACTACTATAATACTGCTCCTATATACAAGAATATAACTACTATAATACTGCTCCTATATACAGGAATATAACTACTATAATACTGCTCCTATATACAAGAATATAACTACTATAATACTACTCCTATATACAAGAATATAACTACTATAATACTGCCTCCTATATACAAGAATATAACTACTATAATACTGCTCCTATATACAAGAATATATCTACTATAATACTGCTC